>NC_040017.1:19645941-19669665 GCF_000972845.2 Larimichthys crocea | reverse complement strand
ATTTGTTACCTATTAGTTTTACAATTGATTTTATGAATATTTCATTTGTTTTTAAATCACTGAATGGCCTGGCACCAACCAATATTTTAGATATGCTAGATAGTTATGTACCTAGCAGGTCCCTCAGATCCTCGACAGCTGGACTCTTAGTAGTATCAAGAACATCCATAAAAATACACGAGGAGTCCGCCTTTTGTTACTGTGGGCCCCAGCTCTAGAACAGCTTGCCTACAGATATGACGGAATTCACCTTTGTACACATCTTTTTTTTAAAAAACCCATCAAGACTTATCTTTTTAGCCTGGCTTTTTGTTTAAGATGCTTTGTCATTCATTGCCAAGCATTTAAGTCTTGATCATGTCTTTACTTTGTATACCGTGTTCATTCACCGGATAGATTTTGATTTCCTTTTTAACAGTTTATTGGTTTTATTGTTGTAGTTTTTATGTTTTGCTGCATTGGTCTCTAAAACTTACTTTTCTGTTTTCTTATTATTGGCTTTTATTTGTTATGTTATGTATTATCTGTTTTGCAAGATCCCACTCTTTTTTTCTCATTTTGTCTTTGTCTTTGAAAAGCACTCTTTGAATTAAAACACTTCTTGATGTATTGGTTTTTGGTGTGCTTACAATATGATATAAGTAATATATAATCTATGTACAAATTCAAAAACGTAATTTCTTAAAATTGGAATGTGAACATGACAACATTCAGATTTGTATTTATTCATTTATTTTGTCTCATATTAAATATTACTACACCTGTAATGTTGCTTATTTCTCCCTCTGCACATCTTACACAGTCATAGCAGCAGACAGGTTTTCCTTTCTGCAGAACTTTGCGACTTCCCGGGGGACATTTCTCACTGCAAACTGACACAGGCACCTACATGAACAAAATTACAACAGGAATAATTTATGTGTATTAACTGTGGTGTTAAAAGACCAAGGTAACTAAACTATGATACACTAACAAAAAGTAATTACATACAATTTAATAACAATTTAAATGTATTTTAATTCACAATTACAGTAATCACATGATAGCTTACCTGTTGTGAGTTTTGTGCCCACATTAAAGACTTATTCTGCAGATGTAGCTGTTTGTCAGCAGGTAAAGATGCATCATGAAGACCAACTGTGACAAAGTCCACGATGCCATTTTCTGATGGCTGCCAGTTTATAATTTCATACTTTGCTGCTGGGTCTCCATTTTCATTGAAGTAAACATCATCTCCTTCCTTTGTTTTGAATTGAATCTTTTTTGTGTGCTGTAAAATCTAAGAAAATACAGCTTAACAGCATGATGTTGTTGATATACACTGCTTGTTACTGTGACATGATGTAAATCATGTATATTTTGTGTTAAACTCACCGTAAATGGATCTAGCTGGACATTGTTGTCACATTTTTTGTTACAGTTCAGAATATTATGAAGTGCATGGGCCACAGCATACACTCCTTTATACACATTATAAAAGATAGGCATGAGCGACATATAGGTGAAGCTGTTTTGCACTTGAGTCACATCTTCATGTCCAGTACATTCTCTCTCATTCCCTGCCGATGCATTTGACTTCTTGAATTTACAGCTAAATAATGCCTCCCAAAACTCTGTAAACAGTTCTTGACTAGATGAATTGAGTGGCTTCACATCCAGCATGAACTCTCTCATGCCACTGACATGTGCTCTGGGGATGGACAGGCCTATAGCACCATCCAGAATGTGATGCTTATCCAGGGATGCAGTTTGGGAATCAAATATCCAGCTCTCACTGCCTACCCACTGGTACCCAGTCAAGTTGTGGCGAGTTAACTCAGGTATTAGTACATCCATATCTTTGTGAGAGAGGAAAGCGACAATCACCTTGGAAGTTGAAATTTTGATAGTGTCAATTACCTTTCGAAGTTTGTCTGGTGGATCTGTTCTGAAGACAGATACAGAGTACTCTAGACAGATGCCAAGCTGCTGGGCAACTTCTGTAAATGTGGCCATGCCATTATTGCCATAATCATCATTTGTTCTAATAGCTCCAACCCAAGTCCAATTAAAGTGCTTGACTAACTGGGCCAGGGCTCTGCTCTGGTAGTAGTCACTGGGTATTGTTCTGAGGAAGGATGGGTACTTGGTTTTATCACTGAGACAAGCACAGGTAGCAAAGTGGCTGATCTAAAAGGGGGAAAATATGAAATTAAAAAAGAAATGGTATCCCAAGACAAAGACATATCAATAAACATTTTCAAATTTACACAGCACAATACAATTCTTTGAAAAACCCTTTTGCTATGACCATCTGGAAGAACAATATATTTTTTGAAAATATAATTGTATTTTTAACAATCTTACCCACCATTGGAATATTAAAGGGTCCAATCACAGTAGCTATTGCCATACAAGGAGACGAAGACGTCTCTCCCATAATGGCGTGCACTTGGGCAGGTCTGGTACATGGTGCCTCATTGGATGCAGATAGAAGTTCATTACCATTAGCCAAGGCCAGTGCAACCCTCACACCTCTAGCAATGGAGGCACAGGCATCATAGATCTTATATCCCAGAGAAATGCCAGGCAGTAGGTCTGTGTTGTTATTAATCTCCTCAATGGCAAAGAGCATAGCCTGGGCAAACTGGAAACCTCTGAAATTGAGACTTGATGCAAACATTCAGAATAGCTGCAAACAGTTTGTCATTGAAACAGAAACAATAGTATCATAACTGAAATCATTTGGTAGTATTATTAATGCAACATGGAATATTTATAACAATTTTTCCACTTATATGACCTTCCTCTTGAAATAAAAATCCATGTATCTGCTATAATTTACCTGGTGCACTGAAGTGGCAGTGGTTTGTGCATGTAGGTATCCTGTCTGTCTTTCCACTTGCTGTGAAAAGAGAAGATCCCCCCCAATATAATGTCCCCATCCTTTGACAGCTGGGGATTCTCAAGATCACCTCTTCGTCTGCACACTGGCTCCTCAGCCTGAGATACAGATGCCACCAACAACAGCTGTAAGAGTGCCCAACCCTGTTCTGGCCACTTCTGTGTGGGCGTCATACTGTCTGAAAGAACTAAACCATTTGGTGGCATTACATGTGCCTTACTGTAAATCAAATGCTTACACTGGTATTTATACATTTTGGAGGAAGATAAAATTAAAAAAAAGACAGAACAGTGCAAGAGGAGGGAAGAATCCAAACAGGAAGTTTTGGTCTATGTTAAACATGTTAACTGTAAATGTACGTAAAAGGAACATTAATTTGTCCTGAGATTTTATGTTAAAGTTTGATCATTATTGAGTCATGATTTATTAACACACACTAAACATTAACAAATAATACAAGGTAAAGGTTATATAAACTTAAGAAAGTTAGTCAGTTCAGTTAAAAGTTGCCTGTGCTGATTTCTGTGTCCTTTGTTTTGTTTTGAGACCACTTGACAACGTTGTACTTTGTAGAAGAGCAGATGAAAGTCTGGACTGGCTTGTGCAGGTCTTAAATAGGTGAGTGACTAAGTGTCTCTATAGCTATGGGTTTAAGCTGGAGCCATACATATATATGCTTCAATAAGAATTTAATTAAGGAAACCTGACAAAAAAAAATAAAAAATGCAAAAAATATCAAAATAAAATAAATAGTATTTTTCAGTGCAAATTGTTTCAGTGCCATTCAAAATTTTGTAAGTGTATCAATGTTATTGTTTGCAAGCAGTCATTTGTTCTGTACTCACATGTCGGTTGGTTTCCACTAATGTACCTTCAAACAAAGTAGTCTAGGTTATTTCAGAAACCCCAAACATAAAAATATATTTATGTTAATATCTCAAATGAAGGACAAAATATTCCTTAAGCTATTCCCAGGATTGTGTTCCCCAGGGGTTCTTGTGGGGGGTACTGATAGAGTATGGGGTGACAGGGCCATTGGTATGAGCCCTCTGGTTTTCGTATGACAAAAGTGAGAGCTGTCTGTATTCTTAGCACAAAGTGGAATACATTCTCACTGGCTGGTGGACCCCACCAAGGCTGCTCCTTGTGACACTGAAAATGTGCAGTGTTTCAGTATCTTCAAGTAGTTCTGGTGGTGACCAGACGTGCCTGGAGGAATATAGCTGTAAGGTGGTTTTGATCTGAACTATTTATAATGTTAATGCTGTTCATTGTTTTGCCTTTTGTTTTTTAATGTGTTGAAACAAACTTGATCTAGGGGGTTGACAAATTATAATGTAATAATTAGGATGACACTAGAATTCTCTTGCCAACATAATATTTTAATTTTTAGGATGATTTTGGTGTTCCCTTCCCCATCATATTCTTTTTTGTATTCTTCTCTGGTTTCAATAAGATAATGTAACATTTTGGAATAAAAATACAAATGAGCAGTCCAAAACTTGAAGCCAGAATAGCAAATATCTCCACAGCAACACTGAACTTCCCAGGAGAGCTGACATATGCTGGAATAAAAGTGATCCATACTGCACAGAATATCAGCATGCTGAAGGTGATAAATTTAGCTTCATTGAAATTATCAGGTAGTTTCCGAGCCAGAAAAGCAAGAAAAAAACACAACATGGCCAAAAGTCCTATGTACCCAAGTACAGCCCAAAAGCCTATAGCTGAACCCAGAGCACACTCTAAGATGATTTTGTCCTTGAAGTCTTTAAAATTCTTAAAGGGAAATGGAGGAGAAATTGTTAACCAGAGGATACATATGATAACTTGTATGATAGTGAAACCCAGAACACTGAGTTTCTGCTGTGCAGGCCCAAACCATTTCATCACATCACTACCTGGAAGTGTGGCCCTGAAGGCCATTAGCACTACTATTGTTTTACCCAGAACACAAGAGATACAGAGAACAAAGGTGATGCCAAATGCAGTGTGTCTCAGCATGCAGGACCACTCAGAGGGCCGGCCAATGAAGGTCAGAGAACACAAGAAACACAGAGTCAAGGAGAAGAGCAGCAGGAAGCTCAGCTCAGAGTTGTTGGCCCTGACAATTGGAGTCTGTCTGTATCTGAAGAAAATGAATGCCACAACAGCAGTCATGCATGTTCCAAATAAAGAGGCTGCAGTGAGCAGTGCTCCCATAATCTCTTCATATGATAGAAACTCTGCCTCCTTCTTTACACAGGCATCTCTTCTCTCATTTGACCAGAACTCAGGGTCACATCTCACACAGGTGATAGAATCTGAAAAATAATATACCAGGGTTTCATTACATTTGTCTTCTTTTACCATGTTGCATCTTTTAAAGCCGGCATGACAGAAATGATGACAAGATAATGGATCAGTTCAAGTCAAATTATGCTTATAAAATGTCAGAAATTATGACAAATTGTAAGTACAAGATCCAGTATAACCAGGACTTTTCAAGTGTCAAACACAATTTCATTCACTCTCACTGTTTTTATTTCGGTTTCAGAGAGAGAGATTAGCAGGAGCCAAGTTATGCAAAGATACCACAAGGACGAGGTGATAATAGACCAGGATAGGGTCTTTTTGTAATTTGAGTGAGATTATCATTTAATGACAATTTAATTTATTATATACTTATTTTATAGTTAAAAATTTCTGATCTTGTGACTGTGGTTGTATAAAATGATATACTGCTGACAATGGTGCAAATGGGCTGATACAACAACGACTGGACTTATCTTCAGAAGGATTTTGTCATTTTTCTATGAAGAATGACATGTCATTTCAAATACTTGAGTTACATACATTTTTCATATCGGACCTTTGACCTTGATTTAGTGTGATTGATAAATGTATGTATCTGATTTCAGACTTATGTGTCATTTTTTGCCTAGCATATTGTAAATTGCAAATTGGCTATATGGACTTATATAGCACTTCTTAGTCTTCCAGCCACTCAAGGTGCTTTTACATTTTTTACACTTCATCTTACATTCCATCATTCATACACACCTTCATACATTAATGGCTTTGGCTATCATGCATGGTGCCAACTGCTCATCAGAGGGCAGCACGCTTACACACTTTATTGGAACGTTACATAATCACTACATAATTTCTGCAGGAACTGCACCCATGCTTCTGAAGTCAAATTAGAAAACTGGCATGTGAACTTTTGTTATGCCAATTTGTAAGACTTTTGTTTTTTTCTTGCATTAAATATTACTACACCTGTAATGTTGCTTATTTCTCCCTCTGCACATCTTAAACAGTCATAGCAGCAGACAGGTTTTCCTTTCTGCAGAACCTTGCGAGTTCCTGGGGGACATTTCTCACTGCAAACTGACACAGGCACCTGCATGAAAAACAATGAGAAAAATGATGCATTCACTCTGACAAGGTGTTCTCTTTGCACGCTATTACTTTGGATGCATTGAGACCATAAAGGATGATGTATGGATGAATGGATGATGACTCATACAATTATATCAATTCAAATAGGCTGTATTTACCAATTACAATATTCATCGTAACTTACCTGTTGTGAGTTTTGTGCCCAAGTTAAAGACTTATTTTGCAGATTCAGCTGTTTGTCTGCAGGTAAAGATGCATCATAAAGACCAACTGTGATAAAGTCCACAATTCCATGTTCTGTTGGCTGCCAGTTTATAATTTCATACTTTGCTGCTGGGTCTCCATTTTCATTAAAGTAAACCTCATCTCCTTCCTTTGTTTTGAAATGAACCTTTTTTATGTGCTGTAAAATCTAAACAGAGAGCTATCAATGTAGATAATTTTCTGACAAATATATAGGTTTATAAACATCAACATTTACAGACATAAGTGTTCCAATAGCATTGTAGATAGACTGTTACAATTAACCTTTCAAAATTTTATTTCCTGTGTTAATGTGACTTAAAAAAAATACAAAATACAATTAACTCACCTTAAATGGATCTAGCCGCACATTATTGTCACATGTTTTGTCACAGTTGAGAACACTATGAAGTGCATGGGCCACAGCATACACTCCTTTATACACATTGTAAAAGATAGGCATGAGTGACATATCAGTGAAGCTGTTTTGCACTCGGGTCACATCTTCATGTCCAGTACATTCTCTCAGATTTTGTGCTGATAATTTTGACAGTTTGAACTTACAGCTAAATAATGCCTCCCAAAACTCTGTAAACAGTTCATTAGTAGATGTATTGAGTGGCTTCACATCCAACATGAACTCTCTCATTCCACTGACATGTGCTTTGGGGATGGACAGGCCTATGGCACCATCCAGAATGTGATGGGTGTTCATTGCTGCAATTTGGGAATCAAGGATCCAGCCCTCACTGCCTACCCACTGGTATCCAGTCAAGTTGTGGTGAGAAAACTCATGTATTAGTACATCCATATCCATATGATTGAGGAAGGCAACAATCACCTTTGAAGTAGAAGCTTTGATAATGTTAATCATCTTTTGTATTTTGTCTGGTGGATCTGTTCTAAAGAATGGCACAGAGTATTCTACACAGATGTCCAGCTGCTGGGCGACTTCTCTAAATGTGGCTATGCCATTATTTCCATAATCATCATTTGATCTAATAGCTCCAACCCAAGTCCAACCAAAGTGCTTGACTAACTGGGCCAGAGCTCTGCTCTGGTAGTAGTCACTGGGTATTGTTCTGAGGAAGGATGGGTACTTTGTTTTATCACTGAGACAAGCACAAGTAGCAAAGTGGCTGATCTAAAAGAAAAAAAAGAAATGGTGCCCCAGATATAAAACATTTGCACAGTGCACTCCCCTTCATTACTAGCTAGAGTAATTACAGAATAAAAGTTATTTTAACACATTTATTTTTTGATAAAAGTTTTTACCAACCTTACCTACCAGTGGAATATGAAAGGGTCCAATAACAGTAGATATAGCCATGCAAGGAGAAGAAGAGGTCACTCCCAAAATAGCCTGCACTTGGACAGGTCTGGTACACGGTGCCTCAGAAGGTGCATATAGAAGTTCATTACCATTAGCTGAAGCCAGTGCAACCCTGACACCCCTAGCAATGGAGGCACAGGCATCGTAGATCTTATATCCCAGAGAGATGCCAGGAAGTAGGTCTGTGTTGTTATTAATCTCCTCAATGGCAAAGAGCATAGCCTGGGCATACTGGAAACCTCTGAAATTCAAACTTGATGCAAACAGTTATAAATTGTTGAAAATGTAAACAATGTGTTCTTGACATAGAAACACTAGCATAGTAAATGAAAGCAAAGTATCATATATTGATATTCTTACTTCAATAGTATGTTTGATAACCTCTTTTGAACGTTTACTTTATCTGTACCCAGTTTCTCTTAACCTATTTACCTGGTGCATTGCAGTGGCAGTGGTTTGTGCATGTAGCTATTCCGTGTCTCTTTCCAGCTGCTGTGGAAAGTGAAGATTCCCCCCAACATAATGTCCCCATCCTTAGAAAGCTGGGGATTCTCAGGATCCCCTCTTCTCCTGCACACCTGCTCATCAGCCTGAGAGAAAGATGCCACTATCAACAGCTGTAAGAATGCCGAAACCTTTTCTGGCAACCTCTGTGTGGTCATAATGCCAGAGATAACTATTCCAGCAAGTGGCATCACATGTTTGTGCTAGTATTTATACATTTTGAAGCAGCACAAAAAAGAATAATTGAGCAGTGAATCTTTATCTTGCAGACCACAAGGTGGGACAAGAGGAGGGTGGTGCCAAAACAGAAAAAAAGTTGAGTGGTGAGACTATTCAATTGTGCTGTACATGAGCACGATTGTTTTGAGAACCACTTGTGGGAATTATAACAAATTTTACAAATAACATTACCTTGAAAGCAATTAGTTCATCAAGCAGCAATAATAGTATTAATTCTGTGTCATATTTGCTGATTCCCAATGTATGTCCAGTCTTCACTCACCGTTAAACTCAGTTTTGACCTACACAAACTCTTTAACTAGGGTTGACACCTTCAATACAAAAAAACCCCCCCAAAAAACATACCAGCTGGGCCAGCGCTGAACTCAGCTAAATGTACATGTCTTTATGTTTTTAGATTATTTTTTTGGCCTTTTCAAGCCTTATTTCATAGAGACAGCTGAAGAGTGACAGGAATGTGGGGAGAGAGATGGGGAATGACATGCGCGAAAGAGCCACAGGTCAGATTTGAATCCTGGGCTTCCACAGCAAGGACTGAGCCTTCGCACAAGGGGCGGCTGCTCTACCAACTGAGCTAAACGCTAAACAACACTCTCATTAGAATAGGGACATGAGCAACTGACTGCTTTGTGGGCTCTCCTCCTCCTGCTGACACTGCTACCAGGCCAAAAGAGTTTTTTTAAATGTAAGTATAAGAGGAAAATTGAGGAAGAGGAAAAAATAGAGGAGAATACATCACCTACAATCCTAACCACACAGACAAGGAAGTCCATCTTGGTGCCTCCCCCCTCGTATCAGAATAAACAGAAAGGAAAAAGGAAAACGTTGAGGGACGTAAATATGGCCTCATCTCTGCCTTGCATCCTGCTAGCCGACATACAGGTAGTGGGTAATAATTGGGAAAACCTCTGTGCACATACAAGCTTTCAATGAGATACCAGTAACTGAAATGTTTTTTTGTTTCATCAAAACTTGATTGGTGAATCCTGGAATACCGGATAGTGGTTACGTACTCTTTTTCTGTATATTGATCTGACAGAACAGAACATTATTGCAAGAAACCAGGAGGAAGTGTGATGAATAAGGATTGTTGTGACAGCAGGAATATTAAATATGATTCTGTTCCTTCTCCGTGTGGAGTTATTGAATATCAAATGTTAATCGCAATTAGTGCTACTTTATCAGGGGTGTACATCCAACCTTAGGAACGCACAGAAGCTACTCTGCACCAGTGATTCTGATCCTGCATGGGATGGCATCTTACTGCAGAATGCATTGGCAGCTATGAAGGCCTTGAATTTTGAATACATCACCAATAGTATCACCAGCAAAGCACTCTTACCATCATACCTATTCATCCATGCTTTATGGTGGGAACAACACATGCGGATCCCATCTGCTCATCTTCTCTGCATCTGGCAATGACATGTCATTTAAACATGTCAAATTTCAGCACCTCATAGCAAAGTATAGATTTCCACTGGTATAATGTACCGAATATTGTATATGTATATGTTTTTTGAAGAAATAAGGTCTACAGTTAATTAAAGGGCTTTATACACATTTAACAACATCAGGGCTGTACTTTACTGTAGTTGAGCTCAAACCTGAAGCCTCAGGAGACCAAGGACACAAAACACTTTACATTTTTTTCCAGTTAAAATGTGAATTTTTATTCCATTTTATTTTTATTATCTGTATTACTGTTGTGAAATCCATAAGGAAACCGTGTACATTTAGTATGAAAAAAATAAATGTAAAACATGAATAAATGAGTGGATTCCACACACAGGTTCATAGCATGGTATAGTTAAGCAATCATCATTTAAAGTATTGAATCAAATTCAGATGTTCTGTGGTATGTATAAAAATGCTAAACAGGCTCAATTGATTCTGATTTTGCATTGCATTTATCCTATGGTGAAACATTTAATCCTGATGGGAGTCATCCAGTATGACAATGCCCAATTCACAGTGCATGAGATATGTTTTAATGAGTATGAAAATGATGTGAATCACATGTTGTATGAATGTATGTATGTATGTATGTATGTATGTATGTATGTATGTTGATGTTTGGAGTTATCAGATCTTAATCCAGCTGAACACCACTGTGGATTGATGAGTTAGTGCTCTCCATAGCTATAATTATAATACCAAATCAGTGAATATCTTTTGGAAGAATGTTGTTCCATCTGTCCCGGAGAATTTCATAGACTTGGAGAATCAATGCCAGACACACTGAAGCTGTTCTGGTAGCAGAATGTGACACAGCACCTTAATTAGACACTCAATGTTGTTGTTTTGTGTGTTTTTTTCCTTTAATTTGTCAGCCATCTATGCACAAGTTGTAATATATGTAATTATATATCCCATTGCATTAATACAATGCAAGACTTCAATAAAATGAAGATGGATATCTACTTGACAGTCAGGTTGATAAATGATTATTTCATGATGATTTTTGTGCCCCCTTCCCCATCATATTCTTTTTCGTGTTCTTCTCTGGTTTCAGTAAGATAATGTAACATTTTGGAATAAATATACAAATGAGCAGTCCAAAACTTGAAGCCAGAATAGCAAATATCTCCACAGCAACACTGAACTTCCCAGGAGAGCTGACATATGCTGGAATAAAAGTGAGCCATACTGCGCAAAATATCAGCATGCTGAAGGTGATAAATTTGGCTTCATTGAAATTATCAGGTAGTTTCCGAGCCAGAAAAGCAAGAAAAAAACACAACATGGCCAGAAGTCCTATGTACCCAAGTACAGCCCAAAAGCCTATAGATGACCCCAGAGCACACTCTAAGATGATTTTGTCCTTGAATTCTTTAAAATTCTTGAATGGAAAAGGAGGAGAAATTGTTAACCAGAGGATACATATGATAACTTGTATAATAGTGAAACCCACAACACTGAGTTTCTGCTGTGTTGGCCCAAACCATTTCATCACATTACTACCTGGAAGTGTGGCCCTGAAGGCCATTAACACTACTATTGTTTTCCCCAGAACACAAGAGATACAGAGGACAAAGGTGATGCCAAATGCAGTGTGTCTCAGCATGCAGGACCACTCAGAGGGCCGACCAATGAAGGTCAGAGAACACAGGAAACACAGAGTCAAGGAGAAGAGCAGCAGGAAGCTCAGCTCAGAGTTGTTGGCTCTGACAATTGGAGTCTGTCTGTATCTGAAGAAAATGAATGCCACAACAGCAGTCATGCATGTTCCAAATAAAGACGCTGCAGTGAGCAGTGCTCCCATAATCTCTTCATATGATAGAAACTCTGCCTCCTTCTTCACACAGGTATCTCTTCTCTCATTTGACCAAAACTCAGGATGACATCGGACACAGGTGATAGAATCTGAAAAGTAATATTGGATCAGGTGTGACATGGTATCATCATGAATGATTTGGATTATAGCCACACGATTACTGCTTAAAAAGGCTATACCTTTAGTAAGCACTTTTTTCCATTATGACTAATGAAAATGACTGTCTTCATTAGCTATATTCAAACACTCCTTAAGGAGATAAAAACGTCTCTCCCTTTCTCTTTTTAATCAGTTGCAGCAGATGGCCTGAGCCAGGTACTGCTCATGAATAGTTTTTCCTTGCTACTGACACCAAGTGCTTGTTAATGGTGGGAAGTGTTGGGTCTATGTAAATAATATTATAAAGTCCTGTCTAGACCTGCTCTCTATAGAAAGTGTCACAAGATAACTTCTGTTATGATTTGGTGCTATATAAATAAAATTGAATTGAGTCAATATGGATTGTTTGCTTGCTTAAAAAACTGTGTAATTGCTATGTAATCCCTGAACGAACTACCACTGTGTGCTTGACAGCATTTCACAAAGCCATGCCACTCTATTAAAATTAGCATGGGAGATTTTTGTTTTGTCTTCAATTAAACATTACTACACCTGTAATGTTGCTTATTTCTCCCTCTGCACATCTTAAACAGTCATAGCAGCAGACAGGCTTTCCTTTCTGCAGAACCTTGCGAGTTCCTGGGGGACATTTCTGACTGCAAACTGACACAGGCACCTGCATGAAAAACAATGAGATATATGTATATAGGTGTTGTCTTTACAAGCATCTATTATTCATTTTGCATTGATGCATTGTGACCAAACATTATGATACAGAACGAATAAGTAGCACCTATAATTATACAAACTGGCTTTTAATTGACAACATGCATACCAGGCACAACAAGCTTACCTGTTGAGAGTTTTGTGCCCATATTAAAGTCTTATTTTGCAGATTCATTTGTTTGTCTGCAGGTAATGATGCATCATGAAGACCAACTGTGACAAAGTCCACAATTCCATTTTCTGATGGCTGCCAGTTTATAATTTCATACTTTGCTGCTGGGTCTCCATTTTCATTAAAGTAAACCTCATCTCCTTCCTTTGTTTTGAAATTAATCTTTTTTATGTGCTGTAAAATCTAAGAAGATATTCATAAGTGTAGATTGTTGTCTGACAAACATGCTAGGTGTATTATTTCAACAGCATGACAGACTTTGTTGCAGACTATCGGCAACAATTCATTTTTCAACAGGCATGACATTTTTTGTTAATATAACTTAATCAAAAAACAAAGTCTGTTCAACTCACCATGAATGGATCTAGCTGCACATTGTTGTCACATGTTTTATTACAGCTGAGAATACTATGAAGTGCATGAGCCACAGCATACACTCCTTTATACACATTGTAAAATATAGGCATGAGTGACATATCAGTGAAGCTGTTTTGCACTTGAGTCACATCTTCATGTCCAGTACATTCTCTCTCATTCCCTGCTGATGACTTTGACTTCTTGAACTTACAGCTAAACAATGCCTCCCAAAACTCTGTAAACATTTCATTACTCGATGAATTGAGTGGCTTCACATCCAACATGAACTCTCTCATGCCACTGACATGTGCTTTGGGGATTGAGAGGCCTATAGCACCTTCCATAACGTGATGTCTATCCATGGCTGCAGTATGCGAATCAAAGATCCAGCCTTCACTGCCTACCCACTGGTATCCAGTCAAGTTGTGGTTAGACAACACATGTATTAGCACATCCATATCCATGTGGGAGAGGAAAGCAACAATCACCTTTGAAGTAGAAGCTTTTATAATGTCAACTATTTTTTGTATTTTCTCTGGTGGATCTGTTCTAAAGAATGGCACAGAGTACTCCACACAGATGCCAAGCTGCTGGGCGGTTTCTATAAATGTGGCCATGCCATTATTTCCATAATCATCATTTGTTCTAATAGCTCCAACCCAAGTCCAACCAAAGTGCTTGACTAACTGGGCCAGGGCTCTGCTCTGGTAGTAGTCACTGGGTATTGTTCTGAGGAAGGATGGGTACTTGGTTTTATCACTGAGACAAGCACAAGTAGCAAAGTGGCTGATCTAAAAGAAAAAAATGGTATTCTGTGGTAAAGATATAAAATATAATACATTTACACAACACTGCAATATTGAAAAACAAAACAGTTTGGTATGACAAGTTGTGAGAATTACAGAATAATACTATATCTTTTGCTAACATCTTTTCATTTTTACCCACCAGTGGGATATGAAATGGTCCGATTACAGTAGATATAGCCATGCAAGGAGAAGAAGATGTCTCTCCCATAATGGCCTGCACTTGCGCAGGTCTGGTACATGGTGCCTCGGTGGGTGCAGATACATCTTCATTACCATTAGCCAAGGCCAGTGCGACCCTCACACCTCTGGCAATGGAGCCACAGGCATCATACATCTTATAGCCCAGAGACATGTCAGGTAGTAGATCTGTGTTATTATTGATCTCCTCTATGGCAAATAGCATAGCCTGGGCAAACTGGAACCCTCTGAAATTCAAACTTGATGCATACAGGTACAAAGAGTTGAAATTTCAACCAACTTGTCTTAAAATTGAAACAATTGCACAATAAATAGAATAATTTGATGATATCAACACACAAAACATGGATTATAGCTTATGTCAACTTTCAATTAGATTGCCCTTTTTTGTTCCTGTTTTTGATACATCCTTTTAGATATGTTACATTTATATAGATTTCCTAGTATAATTTACCTGGTGCATTGCAGTGGCAGTGGTTTGTGCATGTAGGTGTCCTGTCGGTCTTTCCATCTGCTGTGGAAAGAGAAGATTCCCCCCAACATAATGTCCCCATCCTTGGATATCTGTGGGTTCTCAGGATCCCCTCTCTGTCTGCAGACCGGCTCTTCAGCCTGAGAGACAGATGCCACCAACAACAGCTGTAAGAGTGCCCAACCCTGCTCTGGCCACCTCTGAGTGGACGTCATAATGCCTGAAAGAACTAAACCACTGGGTGGCATCACATGTACCTTACTGCAAATCAAATGCTTACACTGGTATTTATATACTTTAGAACAGCATTAAAAATAACAATGATGTTTTATCTCTGTTGTGGGGTGAGAGGAGGGAGGTGCCAAAACAGACTTAAGAAAAGTTTAAAAAAAAACAAACAAAAAAAACAATTGTTTACATATGTTATATATGGCACTGATATTTTGTTTAATCTGTGAAAACAGAGGATTGTGTTGTTGTTTATTGTTATTGTTATTATTATTAATATTATTATTATTATTATTATTATAAACCAATACATAACAAAACAGAACAGCGATAAGACAACATAAATCACCAGTTTCTGAACAGACAAACTAACTAACAAAAAGTAACGTTAGCATGTTGGAACATAAAACAGCAAACTTAGGGCATTACAGTGGGGTAGTTTAGTGGCCAAAATGTGTATTACAACAACACACACTTTTAAATTTAATTATTCTAAAATGTGTACAGATAGAATGGAAGATTACAATATAACTATATACTATATTCAGGAAGCAGATTTAAAAGCAGATGCAGTGATCAGAAATTGCTTGTAATGAGTTCTTAAACAAGGGTAACAGGTGAAGGTATACACAGACACGTAAATGTACTAGTTCCAGTCTCCCAGAACTGAAAACTGGAATAGCAATGGCCCTTATAGGAAAAACCACACTAATGAATTTGCTAAAGATAAATTGTGGTTACAGTTGGCCATACTAAGTAGTGAAAGGAGATATCAAAGAGTTTTGTTTGGTAACAGTGGCCCTGTCATCTTGTATGGAGTGAAATAGTACAGGTTACAGTACTACAGTGAAGTTCTGAAAGGCTCATTAAATTTGGAGAATTTACCCCAAATTCTTATTTGAAATGCATGAAAGAACTGATGTTTTGGTATCCTTCTAAATGCTCTGCACTGTTCACCAGTTAGGCTAGTCGCTAACAGTCAGTCTGATAGTGGGTTGTTCCATTCGTTTTGATAAACAGCCTGCTATGGTTGCCTTAAGAACAACAACGGTTCAAGGGTTGTGTGTGAAACTGCTCTCTGCACAGGCAGACAGGCCCGCTAATGTAACATTAGCTATCACATGCTTTTTTATACTCACTTGTACCACACTATCCACCCCCCAAAAAACCATCCAATCCAGTTCAATGTACTGCAACTTGAGAAAACACGTTTCAATAGACAAAATACATGCAAATTAAGGAAACATATATTCAACAATTTGACAATAGATGCATTTAGAACAACTCAACAAATTCTGTGAGAAATCACAACCAAATACAGAAACATATAGCAGTGACAACAGGATAATACAAGAGATACACATAAGTGTTAGGCCTACAGCTGGGCCCCCTGACCATCCTTTTTGTTTAAAAAAACTACTGATATTAGTTATCGATGTGTGGTGTTGGAAAATTATGTAAAATGTTGGCTTTGGTGGGACAACAAGCATATCAAGCGGGACAACTGGACTATGTGGGGTTGTCCGGGGTAAGCCCATATTATTATATTATATATATTATTATATATTTAGCTGATGCTTTTATCCAAAGCAACTTACAGGGAGCAATTTGGGGTTCAGTATCTTGCCCAAGGACACAACATGCAGACTGGAGGAGTTGGGGATTAAATCACCGATCATCTAATCAGTGGACGACCCGCTCTACCTCCTGAACCACAGCTGTGCCATATCATAATATTCCAACCACAAAGCTTTAATAGGTTATTTTGTTTTGTTTGTTTGTTTTTTTTCTTCTCTTTTTTTGAACAAGAGGTGCTATTTTTTCAGGAAAAAAAAAGAAAATCAAGTGATGAATGTCTTTTGTTTTAAAATTGAAAATGTGTCACTATAGATATACCCCTAATAAGCGGAGGAAAATTGATGGATTGATGGATGGTTGATATGACTGTATATTACTTTGTATAATTGTTTTTAGACTAGGACTGGAATACCTTTGCCATAATATTTTATATGAAATTATATTAAATTAAGATGACACAAGATTGCTCTTGCCACCATATTACTGATAGTTTTCAGGATGATTTTGCTGCCCCTTTCCCCATCATATTTTTTTTCGTATTCTTCTCTGGTTTCAGCAAGATGATATAACATTTTGGAATAAAAATACAAATGAGCAGTCCAAAACTTGAAGCCAGAATAGCAAATATCTCCACAGCAACACTGAACTTCCCAGGAGAGCTGACATATGCTGGGATAAAAGTGATCCATACTGCACAGAATATCAGCATGCTGAAGGTGATAAATTTGGCTTCATTGAAATTGTCAGGTAGTTTCCGAGCCAGAAAAGCAAGAACAAAACACAACATGGCCAGAAGTCCTATGTACCCAAGTACAGCCCAGAAGCCTATAGCTGAACCCAGAGCACACTCTAAGATGATTTTGTCCTTAGATTCCTTAAAATTCTTAAAGGGAAACGGAGGAGAGATTGTCAACCAGAGGATACATATGATAACTTGTATGAGAGTGAAACCCACAACACTGAGTTTTTGCTGTGCAGGCCCGAACCATTTCATCACATTACTACCTGGAAGTGTGGCCCTGAAGGCCATTAACACTACTATTGTTTTCCCCAGAACACAAGAGATACAGAGGACAAAGGTGATGCCAAATGCAGTGTGTCTCAGCATGCAGGACCACTCAGAGGGTCGGCCAATGAAGGTCAGAGAACACAGGAAACACAGACTCAAGGAGAAGAGCAGCAGGAAGCTCAGCTCAGAGTTGTTGGCTCTGACAACAGGAGTCTGTCTGTATCTGAAGAAAATGAATGCCACAACAGAAGTCATGCATGTTCCAAATAAAGAGGCCGCGGTGAGCAGTGCTCCCATAATCTCTTCATATGACAGAAACTCTGCCTCCTTCTTCACACAGGCATCTCTTCTCTCATTTGACCAGAACTCAGGATGACATTTCACACATGTGATAGAATCTGAAAAATAACATTGGAGCAGGTGCTTAGATTGTATAAAGATAATTTATTGATGAATGATTATTGATGGTAAAATAATTTCTAGATGTGTGAAAGGAAAATGTAAAGGGTCACTGCTATGTTTTCCTTGAAATAGCAGACAACCTTGGTATGTTCAGGGTCATTTGAAAGCCTGGAATTTTCCAGTGCTACCAAGGATGTTATTGTGGACAAGAAAAGTATACCAAATTTATAAGTCAAAGTTGCTAAATTTTTTATGTAGTTTTTATTTGTTTGACTTTATTGTTAAATACTTTGTCAAAAATATACTGGTCAACATACAATTTGCCAACAGATTCTGAAGACTCCCATCGTGATCTTCTACGCCACGTGTAAACCATGTACTGCGTCTATCAGGATTAGCCTTATGAATATAATTATATGAAAGGTATCATGCTGATGTGTTTTTCAAATATTCAGGGCTATAGCCAAAACACAATTTTCATTTGCTTTTAATGCATTAATTCACATTAATGATCTGTATGCTCAGATTACCACTAGGAGGAGACAATAAAATACTGTCTGTCTTTTTGTAATTTGAGTGAGCCAATCTATTAATAAACATTTTGTATAATTAACTTATAGTTTGTTATAGTATCACAACATTATTAATTACTTCGATAAAGTTTAACATATAACTCAACAAATTAGTCATTTCTGACCCTTTGACTCATAGTGGTTGGACCAAAGAATACACTGCTGAAAATCCATGTCAGAATTATTCCCTTCCTATCCCATGGATGTGTACCAAGAAATGTAAACATTATTTGACTGAGAACAACACAGATTGTTCCAATTTTCTCAGGAAATTGGTAGTTCAATGGTATTCCATTTTTATTTTGGGACTTCATACTTGATATGCATTACCAAGACATACATCAGGCAGCCCATTTGTTATTGGTTAGTTGTTGTTGTTTTTTTCAGATTTAGATAAAGAGTATGGTCTAGACCTGCTGTGCATTGCAAGTGCCATAAGACTACTTTTGTTATGATTTGGCACTATATAATAAATTGAATCATTGAATGTTTTTGGTATCATGATCTTGATATTTTTTGTTGCTTAAGAAACATAAAACACATAAAGTTTGTCATTTTGTAACATTGGCATGACAACTTGTCTTGAATTCACTACACCTGTACTGTTGCTTATTTCTCCCTCTGCACATCTTAGACAGTCATAGCAGCAGACAGGCTTTCCTTTCTGCAGAACCTTGCGAGTTCCTGGGGGACATTTCTCACTGCAAACTGACACAGGCACCTGCATAGACAGAATAGATATGAGAAAAATGTATGAAATCAGGCTGACAAGGTGTAATTGTTAAAATCATGTATTATACATTTTATGTGTTTAAACCAAACATATGATACAGTCACAATCACCAATGGGATATACAATTATGACAACTTTCATTCACAATTAATGACCACATGGTAGCTTACCTGTTTTGAGTTTTGTGCCCATATTAAAGTCTTATTTTGCAGATTCAGCTGTTTGTCTTCAGGTAAAGATGCATCATGAAGACCAATTGTGACAAAGTCCACAATGCCATTTTCTGTTGGCTGCCAGTTTATAATTTCATACTTTGCGGCAGCATCTCCGTGTTCATCGAAGTAAACTTCATCTCCTTCCTTTGTTTTGAACTGAATCTTTTTTGTGTGCTGTAAAATCTAAGAAAATATGCATCACTTTACAACATTATCTGACTCTCAACAGCATGATATACTGTAACAATTAAAGTTTTGCTATATGCTTGCCATTCAACTCACCAAAAATGGATCTAGCTGCACATTGTTGTCACATGTTTTATTACAGCTGAGAATATTATGAAGTGCATGGGCCACAGCATACACTCCTTTGTACACATTATAAAAGATAGGCATGAGTGACATATCAGTGAAGCTAGTTTGCATTTCAGTCACATCTTCATGTCCAGTACATTCTCTCTCATTCCCCACTGATAAATTTGACATCTTGAACTTACAACTAAATAATGTCTCCCAAAACTCTGTAAACAGTTCTTGACTAGACGAATTGAGTGGCTTCACATCCAGCATGAACTCTCTCATGCCACTGACATGTGCTTTGGGGATGGACAGACCTATAGCACCATCCAGAATGTGATGCTTATCCATGGCTGCAGTTTGGGAATCAACAATCCAGCTCTCACTGCCTACCCACTGGTATCCAGTCAAGTTGTGATGAGACAACTCGTGAATAACCATGTCCATATCCAAGTGGGAAAGGAAAGCAACAATCACCTTTGAAGTAGAAGCTTTGATAATGTCAATTATCTTTCGTATTTTGTCTGGTGGATCTGTCCTAAAAACAGCTACAGAGTACTCAAGACAGATGCCAAGCTGCTGGGCAGTTTCTATAAATATGGCCATGCCATTATTGCCATAATCATCATTTGTTCTAATAGCTCCAACCCAAGTCCAACCAAAGTGCTTGACTAATTGGGCCAGGGCTCTGCTTTGGTAGTAGTCACTGGGTATTGTTCTGAGGAAGGATGGGTACCTGGTTTTATCACTGAGACAAGCACAAGTAGCAAAGTGGCTGATCTAAAAGAAAAAAATGATATCCCAGATAAAAATATAAAACATTTACACAGCCAGCACACTGCAATTGCTTAAAGGCCCCTTTGCTATAATGATATGAACAGAAAAAAACAATGCTTATTTTTCAAAAACATGATTTACATTTATACTAATGTTACCAACCATTGGGATATAAAAGGGTCCGATGACAGTGGCTATAGCCATGGAAGGAGAAGAAGACGTCTCTCCCATAATGACCTGCACTTGGGCAGATCTTGTACATGGTGCTTCTGAGGGTTCAAATTCCATTTCATTACCATTAGCCAAGGCCAGAGTGACCCTTACACCTCTGGCAATGGATCCACAGATATCATAGATCTTATAGCCTAGAGAGATTCCAGGCAGTAGGTCTGTGCTGTTATTGATCTCCTCTATGGCAAAGAGCATAGCCTGGGCAAACTGGAATTCTCTGAAATGCAAACTTAATGCAGACAGTTATATTCAGTTGTAATTGCAAACAGTTCATCCTGAAAGAATAATATAGTGACTGAAAGCATTTGTTTCTTATTTCTAACTTCAGTATACAGTCTGACAATCTTTTTTGTACAGTATGTTTCTCAGTTCCCCTTTGAATAGAAATATTTTTATGGCATAATTTACCTGATGCATTCCAGTGGCAATGGTTTGTGCATGTAGGTATCGCGTCTATCTTTCCAGGTGCTGTGGAAAGAGAAGAGCCCTCCCAACATAATATCCCCATCCTTAAATAGTTGGGGGTTCTCAGGATCTCCTCTCCACTTGCATACTGGCTTTTCAGCTTGAGAGAGAGATGCCACTAACAAAAGCTGTAAAAGTGCCCAACCCTGCTCTGGCCACCTCTGTGCAGGTGTCATACTGTCTGACAGATCTATATACCACTAACTATAGCCTTAACTCATCCATTACGTAAATCAAAATGACTTGCACTGCTATTTATACGTTTGTGAGCAGCATAAACAATCATGATAGAACAATGATGTTTTATCTCTGTGGACCTCCCTGGTGGGGCGAGAGTAGGGAAGTGTCCCATCACCACAAGAGATTTGGGCCTTAGTCTAGTTGAAATATCTTAACTGTCATCCTTAATATTAACAGATGTTAATATTCATTTGTGCAGTTCAGAGTTTTTATTTTTACATTAAAATTTGAATGTTATGGAACAATTGATTATTGAATTCATAATTACAAGTAAAACATAATATAGAATTTGATAATGAAAGTTGAGATAGTTTGAGTTATTAGGCTTACATTATTTTAAATGATCAGGCTCACTGTGTGAAAACCATATGGTGTAAAACATATTATATTTTTGCCCTCATTTGAGCTATTTAGGTCTCCAATAACTCTGATATAATAACTGTCCGACAGTTGGTACTGGCTAGGTAGCATACTCGGTGTTTTTACTTTTGTTTTGGTGCACAGTATGGTGGCCCAGAGAGTGCAACACAATGCAAATAGACAAATTGCATAAATGAGCTAAAAGTCAAATCTTTTTGTGTGTCCCAGTAGTGAACATCCCCAAATTCATGCCTCAAATACAAATAAACCATGTAAATACAGTATGTGCCTAAGTTGTGTTAAT
Source organism: Larimichthys crocea (assembly GCF_000972845.2). Taxonomy (NCBI): domain Eukaryota; kingdom Metazoa; phylum Chordata; class Actinopteri; family Sciaenidae; genus Larimichthys; species Larimichthys crocea. The sequence goes on along the minus strand of NC_040017.1, from coordinate 19,647,556 downwards.
TAGATAATCATGCCTACTGTAAAATGATAGAAATTATGCCAATAAGAAGGTCTCCATCTTGGGCCAGTTTAGCCAGTTGTGCTGAGTGAGCCTTGCTGTCAGCACACTCTCTACATGTATACAGTATATACACTGTAGCTATGTTGAATATTACATTGTAGTATTTTATGCTGTATTCTCAATATGCTATGTCATGTGCAGAGTCAGACCATAGCTTTATCTTTAAAAGCTGCTTGAATCTGTTTTGTAGAATATTAAGTTATATTTATGCTTTCAGGAGGATTGGTGCCCCTTTTTCCATCATATTCTTTTTTGTATGACATATGATGGAATAAAAGTGATCCATACTGCACAGAATATCAGCATGCTGAAGGTGATATGCAGGAATGCAATGCTGGGGAAAAAGACATCTGGAACACCACTATGGCGACCTGACCCCGAATAAACAGAAGGAAATGGATGGATGGATTGCTAGTTTTTCAACTGTCTGGTCTGGTACCAATCTATCTCTCAGACATGCCTCTATGTACCCAGCAGGTCCCTTAGATCCTGCAGCTGGACTAACTGTCCTTGGGATTTTAATAAAAACACCTTCATCCACTGTGTGCCTAGTCTCTGGAACAGTCTACCTTTGGATGTGAGGGATTCCACGAAGAGTTTGAATTGAGTTGGCTGTGTTAACTCTCTAGTTTTTCAGTTTTTCATCATAAGTAATGTAATTGTTTTTTTAAAAAGGCATGTGTACAGCCATTCTTATTAATAACAGCGCTATTGTGTATCTGAATCACCAGAAATACCAACTCTTGAAATGTGTCTATAAATGCTGTCAACTAAATATGTTTTTTTTTTACAAATGTAATGATAGGCAATGGGGGAAAAAATACTACAGTTGTACAATAACATGTTTTTAATTAAATGAAGACACATGGCAGCATGACAGTCGTTTTAACAAATGATTATGCAAATATTACAAAGGCACTAGAGTGCTGTTACCAACATAATTTTCAGAATGATTTAGGTGTTCCCTTCCCCATCATATTCTTTTTCGTATTCTTCTCTGGTTTCATTAAGATGATGTAACATTTTGGAATAAAAATACCCTGCATGCTGACGACAACACTGCGTTCGGCATCACCTTTGTCCTCTGTATCTCTTGTGTTCTGGGGAAAACAAAGTAGTGTTAAGGCCTCAGGGCCACACTTCCAGGTAGTAATGTGATGAATGGTTTGGGCCTGCACAGCAAAAACTCAGTGTTGCTGGGTTTCACTCTCATACAAGTTATCATTGGTACCGTGGTTATCAATTCTCCTCCATTTCCCTTTAAGAACTTTAAGGAATTCAAGACAAATCATCTTAGAGTGTGCTCTGGGTTCAGCTATAGGCTTTGGGCTGTACTTGGGTACATAGGACTTCTTGGCCATGTTGTGTTTTTTTCTTGCTTTTCTGGCTCGGAAACTGCCTGATAATTTCAATGAAGCCAAATTTATCACCTTCAGCATGCTGATTCTGTGCAGTATGGATCACTTTTATTCCAGCATATGTCAGCTCTCCTGGGAAGTTCAGTGTTGCTGTGGAATATTTGCAATTTTAGCTTCAAGTTTTGGACTGCTCATTT
>NC_040017.1:19645068-19645841 GCF_000972845.2 Larimichthys crocea | reverse complement strand
GACAGTGGGGGGGGTCAAACAGGAAGTGATGACCATTTCCTGCTGCAGCTAGAAAATAAAACAAACAGGAAACAAGCAGCAGAACTGACCGAGGAGCGAGCGGAGCCGGACAGAACCAGAGACCGGAGAGCAGAGCGGGCCGAGGCCGGCAGAACCAACAGAACTTGCAGCAGAGTGCTGAGTGAGTGGAGAGTATTTAATGATAGAACCCAGCAGAACCTGCAACAGAACCCAAGGCTCATCACTGTGGACTATCAGAACCGGCTCCTGGACTCACTGAACTGTCACAGTTTGGTGGAGATGTGGAAGTCCTGAGAAGTTCTGGATCATCTGACTGAACGACAGAAGAAAACGGTAAGAGCTGATTTAAACATGGTCTGCTGACTCTGGGTCAGAACCAGAACCTGGCTGGACCTGAGTCCAGATGGAGGTGTCGAAAGCCCCGCAGGTTTCTTGGCTGCAGACTTCGGATCAGGTTCAGTCTTCACGTCTGCACACCACCCTCTGCACACAGCAGTGCATTCTGGGAGTGAATCAGACGTCGATGACCCGGAGACCCGAGCACGCCGTGTAAGACAGGAAGTCGTTCACATGAACAGGAAGTGTCATCCTGTAGTTCAGGCTAACAGTTTGCAGTCTTTATGCTAAGACAACACGTCAGGTTGCTGTCGTGATGTTTCATTAATGAATTCATTAATCACAGACTGATGCAGCAGAACCACACGACCCGATCAGAACCAGCCTGTATGTAACAGCACATGTATGTAACATCA
>NC_040017.1:19527805-19644968 GCF_000972845.2 Larimichthys crocea | reverse complement strand
TGATGTGCTTTGTGATGCAAAATGACGCAGTCCATTTTTAGAATAAAATGTCAATTTTATTTGACTTTAACTTTTTATTTTCTGTCATCACAGACTTAATGACTGTGGACTCTCAGGACTCACTATGAAGTCGTGGCCTCAGCTCTGAAGTCCAACCCCTCCCATCTGACACACCCTGGACCTGAGTGGAAACATCTATCTGTTGATTCAGGAGTGAAGCTTCTGTCTGCTGACTGGGGAGTCCCAACTGTCGACTGCAGACTCTGAGGTCAGTTCATGTGTTCTGCTCTTGTACAGTGTATATCTACCAAATTTAAATCCAGAACAGAAGTTTGACATTTCTTTCAGTCTTCTTGTTTTCTGTGTTTGTCTGAGCACATCACAGCAGCTCTTTTTAAAGTTTGTCAGTGTGAACAGTTTGAATTGAGTCTGTACTCAAACTGGATTCATGTTATTAAGAAACTGAAGGATTGATCCTTTAATGTGCTGCCATGAAACCAAGATTATTTAGTTTCATGTGAGACATCTCTACATGAAACATGAAAAGAACAAACTTTTCAGGAAACATGTCTTTTTATACAGACCTTCAGAACTAACAACACACCACACACACACACCACACACACACCACACACACACACACACACCACAGTGTTTGAAGTATCGTGTCTGATCACTTCAACATGTAATGATGCTTCCATTCAGGAATCGATGTCCCTTTGTGCTCTCGCCAGTAAACAGGAGCTTAAATAAATCCACTATATTTCTACAGAGAGGTCCCGGTTACATTTCAGAGGAAGACAACATTCATGTCACTTTGCACATTTGATCCAGTTTCTAAAGATGATTGAGGTGAAGCTCCACAGTCATGTCAGCTGTGTGCTGATGGAGATGACAGTGGTGATGAGGATAGTCTAATCTGTGCTGTGAAATGAGAGCATCACAAGTGCAGGGCACGTGTTAACCAGTTTGTTTGGACTTCACTTATTATTTATTTCATGAAGTCTGATTTATTTATTTCATGTCGGACATTTTGGACTTCTGTAGAAAAACATCTGTCTCAGTATTTTTCATAAAATTGTTCTAAATTAGAAGAAACAGAAGAAATGTCCGATTTGATGATTATTCCCGACCTGACTGAGATCAGCAGCATGTTATTATGTGTGTGCGTGAATGGTTGTCTGAATGTTGTGCTGACGTTTGGATGATGTCTGTAGAAGGCTGACATTATGTGATCCACAATAACACAATGACAAAGTCACTCTACTCATTTTAGAGAAAAGCTCATTGATTAGGACATAGTAATGTTGAGCTGCACATTTCAAACCTGAACACCTCTGATTGGATTATAATGTATTTATCAACATCATTATTCTTTATTCAGATGGTGGAACTGCAGTTTGTCAGAGATCAGCTGTGCTTTTCTGGCCTCAGCTCTGAAGTCCAACCCCTCCCATCTGACAGAGCTGGACCTGAGTGACAACAACCTGTATGATTCAGGAGTGAAGCTGCTGTGTGATTTTCTGGAGAGTCCACACTGCAGACTGAAGACTCTGGGGTCAGTTCACTGACTCTGTTACTATTGTAGATCTGATGTTTATTAACAATTGAAGCTAATTTATGTTCAGACATAACTTACTCCATCAAGTTGTAAATGTCTTTTGTTCATATTTTCATGTTTGTTGTATTATTTAGTCTGCAGTCACAAGACTTGTGTTTCTTAAAGAAAACTGTAGAAAATGTCTCTGTTAGTGGTTAAAGTCAATGAATGTTTAGAATTGTTGTTGAAGTAGAAATATTTCTTTGCTTTCTGTTGATTTCAACACACACACACACACACACACACAGATCAGCAGCATGTTATTAATGTGTGCTGACGTGAATGGTTGTCTGAATGTTGTGCTGACGTTTGGATGATGTCTGTAGAAGGCTGACATTATGATGATCCACAAAACACAATGACAAAGTCACTCTACTCATTTTAGAGAAAAGCTCCTTGAAGGACATGTAATGTTGAGCTGCACATTTCAAACCTGAACATCTGATTTGATTATAAATGGATTTTATCAACATCATTTTCTATTTTCGATTGTGGCGTGCAGGTTGTCAGAGATCAGCTGTGCTTCTCTGGCCTCAGCTCTGAAGTCCAACCCCTCCCATCTGACAGGCTGGACCTGAAACAAGACCTGCAGGATTCAGGAGTGAGCCTCTGTCTGATCTTGTGGAGGTCCACACTGCAGTCTGCAGACTCTGAGGTCAGTAGAGGGTTGCAGTCAGTCCATGTTTGTCTCAGCAGTATTGTACTAAACACAGTTAGTATCAAAGCACAGATCCAGTATTTTTGTAAACCTCCGACCTTCTCAGCGGCTGCTTTCCTCAGTGAAGCTGTGAGGGAGAACGGTGACAGGCTTCAGGATTGGACCGAAAGACGAAGAGGAGAACGTCAGCCAATCAGATTAGCCAGAAGCTCGTTGTGTCATGTGTTTTTGGTTGATGTGAAGCGACTGTTGTTGTTTCATGTCTACAGGAAATAAAGCTGATTCCAGCTGACAGCATTCCAAGATGTACAGAGACAGTGGTCCTCATTCATCAGATCTGATCTCAAAGTGTTTGTTCTCTCATTCCAACACTAAAGAACTGATCAGTTCATCTTTGTCACAGCTCTCAGATCAGTCTGACTGAGCCTGCAAAGAAGCATCATTACATTTAGTGAGCATGTGGTCTTTGTACAGAGCAGAACCTCTGCTGAAGTCCAGGCCACAGCTGAATGAACGTGAGCAGTGAATGTCTCTCTGTTTCTGCACTGATGATGCGTTCAGGGACTGTCAGCACTTTATTTCCACTGTGTACTTGAGTGAAATGTGCAGAGTCAACAGACTTGATGCAGGTCTGTGAGCTTCAGTCCAACACGTTAACATGAGACTGACAGGAAGCTGGCTACGCTACACAGCCGCTCCACTTGTGTCTGAACAGGACTGAAGTCCTGCTGGTCTTTATACTGGATGTGCTGCATCACTGACTGACAGCTGATGAAGGGAGTCTCTGGAAACACTGATTCATGACTTCTGTTGTCTGTCTGCTTCTCTCATCAGGTGGAGGTCATATTGAGAGAGGATCAGCTGAGTCCTGATGATCCAGAGAGGTTGAAGCAGCAGCATCAGCTCTGACTGGGCCATGTACTGGGAGGTGGAGTGGAGAGGAGAGCTTCATCCAGCAGGAGACTGACGGAGGATCACAACAAGTGGAGATGACTGTCAGCGCTGCAGTCGAAACTGCTCTGAGTCAGCTCCACTGTCAGACACAATGTCAAGTCCACCATCATCATGTGTGTTCCTCTGGATCATGTGACAGAGGATCATCAGTGGATCTGACTGCTCTGCTGTGCTGACACACTGAGACTCTCCACTCCCTCTGCTCCACACTCAGCCAATGGCCTGGACCTGGACCTGCGACCTGACCATATCTCACCCTACCAGACGTTTGTCCCAGTTTAACAGATGATTGTTTGTGACAGAAACAAGAAGATCAAACCTGTAGAAAGTTTGGATTGAATGGAAGCTTCACTGACGTCTACAAACTAAATTGTGACTCCAAACTTAAGTATCATTGTTATTAATGTCAGATTATAAATCTCTGAGCTTTTTCAAATCCTCAGTTTTTCTAGTTTATCCCAACAGATTGTTGAAGCAGAAAACTGAAGTGAAGAAGTGCAAAGTCTGCTGATCATTTCCTGTGGTTTGTCAACGACCGCTTTCACTTGGACGTTTCATTTGATCCGTTGTTGATCTAAAAATGTTGATCAGAGTTTCTTTGACTTTCTGAAATACTCTGGATGTTGGTGAAAAGTCAGTGCTGTGTTAAACCTCCATCACACACTGAAAAAAAACATTTCAATCATTGTTCTACATCTGATTCTTTGGTGTCGTAGTATAAACTCTTTATATTTAGTCAGAGGTTTGTGTTGGAGCATGCTAGTATGGAGATGAAATCCTTGCATGGGCTTTTGTAGCATTTTAATTGGGATTATCCTTTTTGTAGCAGATCAATGATTTGTAATGGAAATATAAGTAAAACAATCATAGCCATAAGCCTTAACCAGTGTGAATTAACAAGAGTGGAAATTGTAATCTGGAATCCTTCTTGTTTTTGTAACCTTTAAAAAGTGTATTTTCATTAAAACGTGTGTTTGTTCTATTTGTTTTATTCTAAGAGCTCCATGTGTCATTTCATTCATGATTAGCATGCCTGTGAGCTGCATCTGCTCCTGCATTGTCTTTGATTAGTGTCTTGCTAAGCTGTCTTAATAAATCCTAATTTGTGTTATGTTTTGTGCTTTGTTTCAGTTTTACTAAATAAATCGGTGCTCCCCTTAATTTCACCAAGAAAGTCAGGCCTTTTAGATTTTGAAGGACATCCAGTGTCAGCTGACTGTCTAGCTTTGAAAGTGTTTTCATATGAGGACAGTATACAGGACTTAGACTCTAACGCAAGATCCAGACTTCTGACACACAACGTGAATGAATGAGAAAAATGTCAGAGATAGAAACTCTAAACTTGAGTGTCAAATCTGTCAAATCAATGTTTTTTATCGTTTACACAAACAAAACAAACAACAAAATAATAAATACATATTTTAAATAAGAGAAAACATCAGGACACAACGATTTCTTCTTACAGTGTGAAAAACAAAGTCAAAATTCACCAAACTCGTCAACTATTTTATTTAATTGAATCATCAGTATGGCCTCCAGACAGGCTCCTCCCCTCTTAAAGAGAGACACGCCCCTTCAATATAATTGCTCAGCGTTGTGACGTTGCGGTCCTCCCCCGCGGGTTGGTGTGGTTGGTTCGGTCCGTAGTAGAAGCTGCCCGACTGGAACGGACCACTGTGGCTCAGTGGAGGGGGAGGAGGAGGATGAGGAGGAGGAGGAGGAGCAGAAGGAGGAGGAGGAGAGGACAGGTAGGAGCTGTACGGTGTCGGCTGGGAGGAGTAGGAGAGGGCGGGCAGGTGGTGCATTCTGGGATTTGGAGTGAAGGAGGAAGACAGAGAGGTCACATGGCCCAGGAAGGACGGCTCATTGGTCCACAGAGAGGAGGAGAAGGATCTGCAGTCTGGAGAGAGATGAGCTCGAGATGAAGATGACAAAACCAAACGTGGTGGAAGATAAATTAAACAAAAAGGATTTAAATGATACCTGGTGATGCAGCGCTGCTGTTGGATGACCTGAACACTCCTGACTTCACCTCCTTCTGCCTCTGTCCTGAAACAGAAGAAGAAGAAAATCACTCTGACTGAAAGCTTCATCATCAAACTGTAAAATTGTCATCTCAGCGTGTGGTGCTGGTCTCGGCAGCCGTTGTCCGTCCACGGTCACTTTGATGGCTCTGTGTAAGGTGGCGATCTGAGGGGGCGACGTCAGCACGTTGATGGAAAGTGTGAAACTCTTGCCTGGAAAAAGAGAACTTTGTTTATACAGCACCTTTAGAATAAAGTGTGACACATAAAACACATAAAAATATCAACTGAAGGCCCTTCTATAGGAGCGTATTTTGTAGAGTCTGCAGCCCTGATCTCCACTTCGGGTCCGTCCACAGTCTTGGAGCTCTGACTGTCACCTTTGTGTTTAAATCTGGAGGTGATGTAGGGCACTAAAAGATCAGCTACATAACTTTAAAAATCAGCTCTAGCCAGTGTAAGGAATACAGAATCGGTGTGATGTGATCGTGTTTCTTTGCAGCAGAGCTTTGGATGAGCTGCAGACGAGAGAGAGTTGTTTTTACTGATGCCAGAGAGCAACAAATTACAGCAATCCAGCCGAGTGGTTTTCAAAATAAATGCGTGACACAAATGACAACAAAGTTTCTGCAATGCTAAGTTACGGAAAAGGACAGTCAGCCAAGATTTTCATAATCTTGACCTAAGACTAATTTCTCTGTCTCGTCAACTTTAAGCTGCAGGAAATGTTGTGATGTCCTCTTTGGTAGAGCGGGGTATCATCTGCGTAGAAGCGAATAATGTCACCTTAAGGAGCATTTAAATGGAGAACTGAACTGGACCCAGCACGGAGCCCTGAGGGACGCCACAGTAAGTAGTAGTAGTAGTAGTAGCACCTGAACTATTTGAGGGCCGTGTCACCGATTAGAGGTCATTTAAGTGATTTAACTGTAAAAGGTGGAGTCCATCAGTCTGTCTCACCTCTCCCGCTGCGACCTATGAAGCGGAGGTCATTAAAGTGGGCGTAGCCTTGCTTCATGGTCGCTGTGGCGTTGCGTAGCTCGGCGCTGCTGTTGTCTTCATTGCCGGCCATCACTGTGACGACCACGCCATCTGGCACGTCGTTGCCCAGGGCAACCACCTTGATGATGGAGAGGAGAGAGAGAGAGTGTTTAGGACTGACCCTTTACACCAATATGACCTTTAACGAATGGGTGGAGGATTTCTCACGGTGAAGGCTCTCGGCAGGGTCTTGTTACACCTCCAGTGCTGCGGCAGGCTGCTGCAGAGGAAGTTCGGGCTGTCGGTCTGTACCAGGCCTCTAGGTGGCGCTGTGCTGCGCTGCTGCGGGGACCTCACCTCCTGGTCGTCCAGTTGGCGGTTGGTGGATGATGGCGTTGGCCGACGCTTCACCACAGGATCTGAGAGGAAGCAACAGTTTATATCTAACTATTATATGATGCCTGGTTCCACGCTCTTAATCCTGCATAACTTTAAGCCTAAATATAATCTGAACAGGTGAGTTGTATAAAAATTCACATTTTTGGCAGGTCCACATTGACTTCACTGTAAAAAATGTGCTTTTTAAACAAAACATGAACAATTATTTGAAGCTCGTTGCCACATTGGTGTCCATGATTTGTATGTCACCCCTTCTTAATGACTAATTATAGCTGCTACAACGACAAACTACTTAGTTACTGGATCTTATCCACCACTAACCCTCTTCCAGTCGGTATTTTAACTAAAAATATGCCAATAACCGAGGTAACGGCATTACAGAAAATATCACACAGTCTGATGAATGAGGTGGAGAAGTACAATGACAAATAGGGAAAGTTTTTGCAGTTTCACTCATGACATGCGACTTAATGGTCTCATTTTCAGACTCTTTGTTCTTGTTTGTCCTACCTCACTGTTGTTAAGTTGTCTTCCATCTTTCTGTATCATGCCACTTTTACCTTTAGGACTTGTCTTGCACATTTGGACACTTGGCTGTTGTTTTTTTGTTCATTTGTACAGGTTGAAAGATACTTCTGTCTGTCTGTGTGTTTGCCCTTTTTATTTGACTTCTGTAGTGTATATTACACTTTTTCTGCTGCTGGAACAAGTGAATTTCCCCGTTGTGGGATAAATAAAGTCTAATCTAATCTAAAGTAGGATGAAGGTGGTGAGGTCGCTTCACAAGTAATCCCACAGACATTATAATATGGACACTCTTGTGTTATTTAAGGATGGTGATTCCTCATGTGACAATGCTACAGTGGACTTCTATGCTGAAGTCTTACTTCAGATACACCAATGCTGCCTCGAGTCCCCTGTTTTCTTGTTGTTGTGTTACGTTTAGGTCATTTGGCCCACTGCCTCTTTAATTAGTTTTATGCTTGGAAGTCGCTCTAATTTGTATTACAAAACAAAATAATAAAAGATAAGTCTCAAAAAACAACAACAAATGCCAATAACGTCATTTTCCCCCGCCGCTCCTTCCCTGAAGTCCTCTGATTATCATAAAGCCCCCCTAAATGTCGAATGGTAATTCTATTTCCAGTGTTAAATATAAGTAATTTTCACATGCATTGATAAAATGCCATAAAGGATGGAAGAAGGGATGACCGTTTTAGAAGAGGGATGATTTTGACCATTTTTCCCCGAGGGGGGATGCCACCCCCCCCATCCCCCCTCAACTGGAGTACTGCCTGCTGCCCCACCCCCTCGCTCTGCATTCATTCAGACGCATTCACAGACCATAGGAAATCACAGAACTCTACCATGAACATTGTAACACTGTAACATTAGAAGTTGTGCCTTAATAAATATTTGAAATAATATAAACAACAGTACTTGTACTTGTACTTTTACTTGTACTTTTACTTTCAGTACTTGAGTAGCATTTTTTTTACATATTTCTACTTGCAATACTTAAGTACAAAACATTTTTGAATACTTTAGTACTTTTACTTAAGTATGGTGTTTAATGAACACTTCAACTTCTACTCAAGTCAGTTTTTTGATATAGCACTTGTACTTCTACTCCACTCCGTTACTCCAGTACTTTATACATCTCTGGTGAGGATTAGCCAAAGTGTATCAACCTTGGTCAGAAATTATGGATCAAACAGATTTTACAGTGGAGTAAATATTGCACATTCAAAATAATGAACTTTGAGGCTGAATTTCTCCAAAATGATTTGGTAAATATGCTTGATACTGAGTGAGTGAACAGTCAGGATGGTCCTGAGATCAAGTGTACAAACCTTTGTCAGAAATTATGGATCAAACAGATTTTACAGTGGTAACCGGTTTGCTCGTATCATGGACTACATGTATTAGCCGTACATTCTGTAATACGGGCGCACTTGAAATCAGTTTCGTTTTCTCGAGATCTCGAATTAATTTAAAAAAAAAAAGGAAGTAGTAAAGAAGTCCAGAAGAGGGCAGTATATGCAACAATAAGGATGCAGAAGAAGAAGGAGAACTACAACTACCATCAGCCCCTGCGCTTCCTGATACTAAACACAGCATCAGCTTGCGCCGACAGAACAAAGTGTCAGCAGCTGCAGCACGACGACGGTGAGTTTCTAACATCGTGTCTGTGTCTCCGTCTGTCCTCCGGGCCTCTGCACCTCCTCCTGTCCGTCTCTCCTCTCCTCCCTCCCCGCTCGCTTCGTGCTTTGAATATGTTGGAGCTGCTTTATTATTCAGATTTACAGCCGGAGGGGAAGTTACTGCGGTCACGCCACCTGTGCGCCACCTGTGTGTGTGTGTTCAGGTGTGTTCAGGTGTGTGTGTGTGTTCTGCTATCTTGTTGTTCTAAGCTCTCTGCTCAGCTGACTCGTTTGTTCACAGTGCAGACACATTTGAAGCTGTCTGTGGTCGATTCTGACCATTCACACTAAAGTTTGTTGCTTTAAACCGGCTCAGGTTGATGCAGCTGTTTGTTCGTGGAGCTTCTAAAGTCCAGTTTGTTCTGAATGATACGAAACAACAGCACAAGCTGCAGACCGAGGCGATGAAAGGAGCCAACACCTCAACATGATCAGTGCACGACTGTTTTAGAAGACTGCACAAGTTTGAGCAAAGTGCACCTGATAAACTGGCACCTGGGTGGATATTTAGAAGTAGTACATGGACTGCAGACATCGGACCAAGTCACATGTGCAAGTCTCAAGTCTTAACCTTAAAGTCACAAGTCAGTAGGGATGGGAACTGATCAGATTTTTACGATTCCATTATCGATTCAGCTTAACGATTCGATTCTTTATCGATTCAGCTTAACGATTCGATTCTTTATCGTTCTGCTTAACGATTCGATTCTTTGTCGTTCCGCTTGGCGATTCGATTCTGTATCATTCCGCTCAACGATTCGATTCTTTGTCGATTCTGCTCAACGATTCGATTCTGTATCGATTCTGCTCAACGATTCGATTCTGTATCGATTCTGCTTAACGATTCGATTCTGTATAGATTCTGCTTAACGATTTGATTCTTTATCGATTCTGCTCAACGATTCGATTCTTTATCGATTCTGCTCAACGATTCGATTCTGTATAGATTCTGCTTAACGATTCGATCCCTTATCATTCTGCGCAACGATTCGTTTCTTTGTCGTTCTGCTTAGCGATTCAATTCCTATCATTCCGCCTCAACGATTCGATACTTTATCGATTCAGCTTAACATTCGATCTTTATCGATTCAGCTTAACGTTCGATCCCTTTATTCTGCACAACGATTCGATTCTTTGACGTTCTGCTTAACGATTCGATTCTTTATCGATTCTCATTTGGGGGGAAAAAAGGAGAAAGAACAAACAGTTTGATCAGCATCACTTTGTTAGTTAGAAGTATCACGACTTACAAAACCAACAGCGAGGTCAAAAGAGCCACAGCCTGGATAATAGTAACGATGTGTAATACCTTCCGTTATAAAAAAAAAACACGACATTCATTTAAAAATTTACATGTTGTGTGCGCAATGTTTCTGCTGTTCGTCGTGTTCCCTCCCGACGCTGTGTTATCTCCACTTTGCAATGATTGCAAGTCGCCTTGTTGACGTCTGTTTTGGTGAAATGCAGCCAAACTTGGAGCTTTGAACCGAGTGGGTGACATGTTATACTGATGGACTGCACGTGGAAACTTGTGTAAGTTACGTGGCGTAATTAGTCGTGCTTGCTGAATCGATAAGAGAATCGTTAGATAAACTGCCATGGAATTGAAACAAATGGAACCGTTCTCAACAAAAAACGGTTCTCGATTCCCATCCCTACAAGTCAGTCGCAAGTATTTTTTTTTTCTTGGTCAAGTCAAGTCACCTTTGGCGTATTGTTGTAATTTTAGCTGCAGAATCTGATCGCACTGTAATCATCAACATTATTTAAAATTTAAAAATAATAATAAATACATTTTATATTCACACTGAAAACATGATGTGAATAACACTCAAGTCATCGTGTCTCAAGTCACGTCCCGAGTCTTAAACTTCCAAGTCCGAGTCAAGTATTTCATTTTTTGTCAAGTCATAAAAACGTCGACTTGAGTCCAAGTCCTTAAGTCTCAAGTCCACTTCAACAAGTGGAGGAGCCGGGGATCGAACCGGCGATCATCAGATCAGCTTTACCTCCTGAGTTATTTTGGAGCCACGTTAACATCCATGACGTCAACAGACGACATGATTTTTAAAATATGAACGCAGTGAAGAAATAAATGAGGCTTAAGTCTTGAAGGTTTTCCTGGAAATCAGGCTGAACTTTTGAGTTTTTTCAAGGAAGAAGGAAGAACAACATAAAGTTTGAAGTGACTCGTTTTTTACTTCGTTGTAAATCATTAAATCGGTGACGTTCTGCCGTGAGATTTGTCTGTGACGACGGCTACACGAAAGCATGAAATTAAATGTTTAATAACGACATCAACCTTAATGAATGAACATAAATGAAGCAGTCATTGGGTTGTTTTGCAGCGTGAAGTAAATTAAGCTGCAGCAACATCAGCTTGTGAAGCGCGAGACTCATAAAGTATTTGAATGAGCTGATTAATGAGGCAGCATCAGATCGCCTCCTGTGTCCTTTCCTAAACACTTTTCCTCGACCTCGACGACGGCCGAGAAAACGCGCCTCTCGGATACGTCTGTTATTTCATGCAGGATGTATGAATCTGACTTTATTGTCAAGAATATAGTCCACCTGTCACAAAGGTGAGTGACTGAACGGTGCGTCGGCATTGTCTCCTTTCCTAAAGGATGCTCCGGTGTGTCCTCTGCTAAAGGAGATAGGAAAGGAAGCACTGAAGCTCCTTTCCTTGCAGAATATAAACATGCTGTGATGGTGACACACTTTTCTGTCTTTGTTTCAGGCCTCTGTGGTTATGAGCAGTCCCATGGCCGGCTCCGCCGCCTCCAGCTCTAAAGACCGTCCAGTCTCCAGGACCAGTTTCATTCCAGAGCTACAGAGCATGATGTAAAACACACACACACAGAAAAACACACACACATGCAGACTTACCCCAGTACAGCATGGGGCTGGTGGAGCTGAACAGACTGTTTGAAGCCATAGAAACCTGTTTTAACAGACGACAGAGACACGATGAGCACGGGAAGGAAACGTTTCTGCAGAGAACAAACTGTCTTCAAACTGAATCAACCTTTGATTCTGATTAACTACCCTGTGCATGCAAAGAAACATCAAAACAGGGATTAAGTTAGATCAGATTAAGTTTGTGACGCGTTCAGTTACAACAGAAACATCCCACAAGTTTGTCAGATAACTCAGACACACTAAAAAAAAACACAAAAAATATACAAATATATAAATATGAATATTTCAGTGGCTATATTTAGTTTAAACTCAGATTTTTATCATCTGTTAAAGAGGCAAAAATGTTGTATAAAACTCTTTTTTCCTTTCAATTAACTTTAATTAAATACCTGCCACTGCTGCACGAGCTCGACATGTCTCTGTTAATACTGTATACAACATAATCATATTTCCATCTCTGTGTACAGCAGTATCCCTGCACTTTACTGGTGAGAGGAGACAACAAGGTTTAATCTAATGTAACGTTTCACAGACGATTGTTGGATTTACTGACGGAAAATCTGTCAGATTAATTAAAATGAAAAAACGTTACAAACACACAAATATTTAATTTAACAAAACGAGTTGCAAAGAAGTTTTCTTCCAAATATTTGATCACAAGAACAAATTATGAGAAATAAATCTGAGATTAAAAGTTGATAAAAGGAGCCACATGCATGGCCTCTCTTAGTGTGTGTATGTGTGTGTGTGTGTGTGTGTGTTTGGGGGTACTCACCTCCTTGTGTGTGTGTGCGAGTGTGTGTGTGTGTGCGCTGCAGAGAGATGGTGTCGGTGGTCAGAGAGGCTGAAACCAAACTAAACCCCCAAAACCTGAAAACCAACGCTCAGCCTGAAGCCGACGCGCCCGCAACCCCAAACCAACGTTTCACCTGTGTGATTGACAGCCGCGGAGGCAGCCAATCAGGGCGCAGAAGGGGTGGGGTTGAGTCAACAATGGAGGGTGGGCATCAGGATGTGGGTTCAGGTCAGCCTCTGATCCTGGAAGTGGCTTCTGTGGATGCAAATCCAGGTTCGACCAAACTGTGGTCAGAGTGTGTGTGTGTAAGTGTGTGTGTAAGTGTGTGTGTAAGTGTGTAAGTGTGTGTGTGTAAGTGTGTGTGTGTGTGTGTAAATGTGTAAAAGAGACACACATAGAAATAGAGAGACATGTGTGTATGCAGCAGATCTATATTTATAGTTTTATTGCTTTAGATGTGACTTTATAGGATGTTAACGGAGATGGAGCTGAACTGTTTGGGTCAGATCGACTTTATGTTTTATGTGTTTAAACTAAAACAGTCAAATGTAAAATTTTCTCATCTCATCCTGAACATATTTTTCTCCATAACTGTGTTTTTAATTTTCCGTTTGTTGCGTATTTGATACACAGACATCACTTTCTTTTCACAGTAAAACATATATAGAAATGATCAACGATCGTCTCCAAAAATAAAATAAAATAAATACAAACACCCTTAAAGTACCTTTGGGTTCTAGTTCTGGGTCCTCGGGTTGGGTCAGTGTGTTTTAGTCACTGTAACTCGTGATGAAATCTTAAACGTCTTTATACGATTATCAGCAGCACAGACGATTCACGAGCTCAGTGCTACGAGGCGTTTCTCTTCTCACTCCTCTGACACTGTTATTATTCCTGCTGACTACATTTATTGTTCCCAAGTTGCTCCCTACACCCTAAATGATCATATGGGATAAAATAATAAACAGACAGATATTTTTATTGATCCCAAGGAAAATTCAAGCACAGCAATGCAAACATACATTAAACATACATTAGAATCAACCTATAACACAGTAACCATACATTAAAAATATGTGCTAAAATATTGAACATTTGCATGGAAAGTAAATATGTACTGAGAATTTTTCTACACTTTTCATTTTTTGAGTTAAATCTTTCGGCACATTTTTAATTCTTAGTTACATTTTTCTGCAAATTTAAAATTTTTAGACTTAAATTTTTCTGCACATTTCTAATTTTTAGAGTGATTCTTTTCATTTTTAGAGTGAAACATTTGGAAGATATTAAATTTTTTCTGCACATTTTTAAAGCTTAGTTATGTTTTTTTGGCACATTTTTGATTTTTAGTTAAATTTTTCTGCAAATTAAACATTTTTAGACTGATTCTTTTCATTTTTAGAGTGAAACATTTGGAAGATATTAAATTTTTTCTGCACATTTTTAAAGCTTAGTTATGTTTTTTTGGCACATTTTTGATTTTTAGTTACATTTTTCTGCAAATTAAACATTTTTAGACTTAAATTTTTCTGCACATTTCTAATTTTTAGAGTGATTCTTTTCATTTTTAGAGTGAAACATTTGGAAGATATTAAATTTTTTCTGCACATTTTTAAAGCTTAGTTATGTTTTTTTGGCACATTTTTGATTTTTAGTTACATTTTTCTGCAAATTAAACATTTTTAGACTTAAATTTTTCTGCACATTTCTAATTTTTAGAGTGATTCTTTTCATTTTTAGAGTGAAACATTTGGAAGATATTAAATTTTTTCTGCACATTTTTAAAGCTTAGTTATGTTTTTTTGGCACATTTTTGATTTTTAGTTACATTTTTCTGCAAATTAAACATTTTTAGACTTAAATTTTTCTGCACATTTCTAATTTTTAGAGTGATTCTTTTCATTTTTAGAGTGAAACATTTGGAAGATATTAAATTTTTTCTGCACATTTTTAAAGCTTAGTTATGTTTTTTTGGCACATTTTTGATTTTTAGTTACATTTTTCTGCAAATTAAACATTTTTAGACTTAAATTTTTCTGCACATTTCTAATTTTTAGAGTGATTCTTTTCATTTTTAGAGTGAAACATTTGGAAGATATTAAATTTTTTCTGCACATTTTTAAAGCTTAGTTATGTTTTTTTGGCACATTTTTGATTTTTAGTTAAATTTAAGTATAAAAATGTGAAATGCGCAGAAAATTTGTATTAAATGTTTTATTAAAAATATACTGCATAAAAATACTTTATGCTTCATGTTTATATTCTGACACGTTCCTGGGATTTTTATTTTTTTACGTATAAATGATAAATTTCGGCATCGCTTGTCTGTATTTGTCTTCGTTACATTTTGGCAGCTCGATGAGAAGTTTGAAACAACTCTCAGTCATACTTTGTATCTTTGTGTTTGTCAGGTTTGCTTTGGGAGACGCTCGCCGGCCTCTGCACGAGACGGCAGCTCTGGTGGAAGACATCGTGCACACGCAGCTCATCACCATGGTAACGTAAAAACAGTCACTTTCCTTTTTATTAACAGCTCCACTTACAGTCAAACATCATCAATATGTAACTCCTTATCACGCAGACTGCTTCCTCTGTCTGCAGACCTGTCAGTAAATGTCTGATTCTGATTTTTGACCCTTTAAATGACAAAATGAGTGGAACTAAAGCTGCGTGCTGATTGGTTTATTGAAGCTGCATCAGGCCTGCGAGGGGGCGACTCTTCGTGGGTCGAGGGTCATTTCAGCCGAGGACATCCTGTTCCTGATGAGGAGGGACAAGGTACACACACACACACACACACACACACACACACCTCACTCAAATATTGAGGTCGGTTTTAAAATTAAATTACAAGCGTTTTCTGTTTTCCCTTCACGCAGAGGAAGGTGGCGAGATTATTAAAATATCTCCAGTTCAGAGATTATAAATCCAAACTGCTCAAAAGTCTGGAGGACGACGACGCGCAGCAGGAAACAGGTAAACACACACGGCGACACATAAAAGTGTTTGAGGCACGAGTTACTTTGTCATTTTATTTCTTCTCCGTGTGTCGTGCAGCGACAGCGGCAGCAGGCGGGAACCAGCGCAGGCAGCGATTGGCTCAGGACTTTCTGGTGTGGATGGATCAGACCGGCGACCTCCTGTCATTGGCCGAGCGGCAGGAGGTCGACCCTGTTAAACAAGAGCGGATGGAGGTCAGACGTCATCATGGTGTCTTCAGTGTGTTTGTACACTTCAGATTAAATATGATGATGATGATCGTTACGTCTTTGTCTCTTCAGCGTTTGGAGCGTCAGACTCGAGCCATGGACCAGGCTCAGTACTCGGAGTTCTGCGAGAGTCGGCAGCTCAGCTTTGGTGAGAATCAGTTTAAAATTTCAGTGCACTCATAAAAAATGTGTCTAAAAATACATAGAAAATTTTAAAAAACAGAATTTCTCTCCAGTGTCAAAATAAAAAAATGTGTCTCGTCTGTTTCTGTCTCCAGCTAAGAAAGCGTCAAAGTTTCGGGACTGGCTCGACTGCAGCAGTTTAGAGCTCAAACCAAACAGCATCGCCATGGAGATCCTGTCGTACCTGGCGTATGAGACGGTTGCCCAGGTAACGCGTCGAGTGATGCTGTTGAACGCATCCTGTCGACGTCTTTGTCTGCGTCACGTTTCTGTTTCTTCTTCTTCTGCAGATTGTGGATTTATCGCTGCTGGTGAAACAGGAAATGGCGGCCAAGACTAATCCCATCAGTCATGTGATCTCTGCCAGCTACATCCAGTACAACACACACACTGAGGTACACACACACACACACACACACACACACACCTGTTCCAAACAGTCATCATAGCCTCTAATTGAATCGTTCTCTCCACCAGGTAAAGAAGGATCCAGACTCACCTGAAGCCACACCCCCTTCCACACCAGGCTCCTCCCACTCATCGAAGCCCCTCCTACAGGGTAACGGCAGTCTGGACAGCCGGGCGAGACAGAGGAAACGCAAAAAGGTGTGTGTGTGTCATCTGCAGGTGGATTTGAATATTTTCGTGACATTAAACCGTCCGATCTGTTTCAGAGCTGTCCGGCTACAGTTGAACCTCCGAGTGGAGCCATCCAGCCCTGTCACATCAGAGAGGCGATCAGAAGATACAACTACAGACACACAGTACGTACACACACACACGTCTTATTTACAAGTCAATTCTAATCAGTTGTTGAAGAAAATGAGACTTTAATACTAAAAATCCACCTCAGGCTTCCTCGATTTCATTCAGTGTTTGCAGGTCTGCAAAGAGGGAACTGTCCATGGAAAGTTAAGCTCGGGTATTTTGAAAATATTCAAGTGGACCTGCAGGAAATCTGGTTGTTTTAGTCAAGATGATGATAAAATATATTTCCCCAACTATATTTAAGTTGGTTTATTCCCATGGAAAGTTTCCAGTTTTGAAAATTCTCAGCGTACACATGGATGTGAACAAAAAAAGTGGCTGGTTGTCCACATCCTGAAATTTGAAAGATTCCCAAAAAATGTTTACTGACGCAACAAACTCTGTAAATTAAAAATGACTGTCGCGTGTCCGTGACATCATCCTGGCAGTCCTGCCTCATTTTAAAAATCAGCAAAGACGAATCGGATCACAGGCAGACCTAAAGATTCCTCGGGGTCATTTGGTCGCCTGCGATTCACGTCTTGGCCGAGGACTGCTCACAGACAAAATATGTTCGTCAACGAGCCTTTTTCTCTGGACTAAGACGACACAAAGTTCTAAAAATGTGTGTTTTTGTTGAATAAAAATGAGATGAAAAAGTCATGCAAGTACAAAAACGTCCTCCTTGTTTTAGTCTAGAAAGTCCAGTCCTGCTGTCATGTGTTTGTGCCAGCACTTCTTTTACTGTAGCAACGTCACGTCAACGCCACACGTTTGAGATCCTCTGGCTGCTCTCGCACCTATGGCTGAAACAAACAGCGCGATCATGAGACTGGACGTGTGCTCCATTATTTAGAATAGGGCTGCCACAAACGATTATTTTGATAATCGACTAATCACTGATTATTTTTTCGATTAATCGGATCATACGTAAACTGACTGTCCCGGAGAGGAAATGGTAAATGAACTGTACTTACATAGCGCCTTTCTAGTCTCCCGACCACTCAAAGCGCTTTTCACTACATATCTCATTCACACACTGATGGCATTGGCTACGATGCAAGGTGCCAAGTGCTCATCCGTTTTAGGAGCTAGGCATTCATACGCATTCACACACTGATGGCGCAGCCTTCGGGAGCAATTTGGGGTTCACTATTTTGCCCAAGGACACTTCAACATGCAGACCAGAGGAGTCGGGGATCGAACCGCCGATCATCTGATTAGTGGACGACCCACTCTGCCTCTGTCGGGCGCTGTAAAGCTTGCGGACGGAGCCTGACGCCGATTACCACTACTGCGCATGTGCGTCTCTACTAAATGAGTTGTCAACGATTTTGTTCGGCGACATAATCTCGACTAATCGTGGCAGCCCTAATTTAGAAGCAGAGAAAAAGTCACAATGCCTCGTTTTGATGGATGGGAATATGTGCGGGAAGAAAATAAATAATCAATGTGTTAGCTGTGGAAGTGAACTGGAATTAATGAACAAACAAAAAAAAAACTCAAATGTTTTGACAAAAACTGGACTAAAATTTTGAGACTCTTTCAGAAATCATTCCTCATTTTAGTCGACTAAACCTGACTAAGACTAAATTGACAAAATGAACACTGACGGATCCGTCTGTAACTGATCACCTCTCTCTCGTTCCCAGAGTGCGTACTGGAGGAGTGGGATGGCGTTCCTCGCCTGCTGAAGACTCGACACTTTCTCATGAAGTTTATTTTTTTTGTTCGACTGTTTCTAATAAAGACTTTTCTGTAAACTCTGTCGTTGAAAAGAAACTTTATTGGTCACTAATACAGAAACACAAAAGGACTACTGAGCATGCTCCAAACTCAGCTGGTGGCGTCATAGCAACATGTAGGCGGGGCGTATGTGAAAATTGACAGAAGTAACGACGAATCAGAAGAGCGGCTTTGTTTCTCACAGTTAGCTTCATGTGTGTGTGTGTTCAATATTTCTGAGCGCTGTTGATGAGCGCCTCCCTCTCCATCAGCAGCTCTCCATATCTCTGCTGAAGCTCTCGCTCTCTCTCCATCTGCCTCTCCACGTCCTCCCGCAGAGCCTGAAACACACAGACAAAAACAATGAGGTGAGAACAGGTCCCATTCAACACAACGGAAAGAAACTCTGCGAGGTCAGACACAGACAACCTTCAAAATAAAACACCACGTACAGACGAAAGAAAAATATATTTACACATGTAGAATCGTGGAGTGTTGTATGGAGAAGTGCACGGTCTCTTAGATTTTTAAGAGTGAAACTGGTTTTATAGTTGACGTGTCAGATTATCGGTCTATAATCTGATTTACAGGCCGACTGTCCTGCTACAACCTTTCAGTGTTAACGTTGATCAACGTGGAGAATAAAACGGAGACGTGCCTGGTGGAGTTTAACAGAATATTTGTAACTTTGGAAAAAGTACAGATACGACAGATCAAATTATTAATTAACTGTGGAGTCTTAAAAATGTTTTGAGTTTTGTCTGAAGCTACCGCACACTTTTTGCCTGAAAATCAGCCCAAAAGTAAATGGAGTCTCTTTTTTTTTTTCCCCGAAAAAATCGGCAGCGTTGACTTTGACATGCCGTCACGCCCTCTGATGAAAAGTTCTGGTTATGATAACTTTTCATTGTCGAGGCCTTGAGAACACACACGCCAAGTTTCAAACACATCGGATAAAATTCCTAGGAGGAGTTTGTTCCAATGCGACCCCTGGAAATGACCCGAAAAACACTAAAAAGGCCAAATTTGACAAAAATTGGACGCCGCCTGGGGCACCAAGAGACTTTTTTTGTGTCTGGGCATGTTACATACTCCCACCAAGTTTCGTACACGTGGATGAAACCGTGGCAAGGGGCACCCCTGAAAACCCCAAAATGCGTAATTTTACACCCGACTTTGGGAGGGTAGGCAAGTTTTCATGAGTTTTCGTCTAAAATGCGATTTACTGTTAAACGTTAGAAATCCAACAGGGCCTCGCCCAGCATGCCGTGCTCGGGTCCTAAATACACAGAACAGGAAATTTAAACTAAAACCAGATTCATACACTTGAATATCTGCTAGTCCTCATCACATCCACACACTGCACTGTGTAGGCCAATTCACATTAATTCCCATGGAAAGTTTACGACTTGGAATATTTCCATGTGTGTGTACCTCTTGTCTCCGGGGGATGGCAGTGTCTTCCTGTTTCTTCAGCTGAGTAAACGTCTGCAGCTCCGTGGCTGACTGCTCCACCTGGTCGACACAATGAGTATTACACACACACGTTACAATAAATCATTCATAAAATGCTCGTTAATTAAAGTTTCACGGCTCATGTTGGGAGTAAAATTCCTCCAGGTGGAAGTCGTACCTGTTCCCAGAGTTCACTGTGCTGCTTCAGGAGGCCCAGCGCTCTGGACTGGAACCCCCCCAGCAGGATCTTCAGCTTCTTCTCCAGTTTAGCCGCTTTGCGGGCCTCTGCGGTCATGTGACCACGGTTCACCTGTAGAGAGACGGATGGACAGTGACAGGGTCAGTGTTTAGAAGATGAGATCAGCCGTGTGTGTGTGTGTGTGTGTGTGTTCGTACGTCTAGTTTCTTCTCCAGACTCTCGATGCGGTCTTTCTTTGAGGCCAGGTTCGCTCGGGTGTATCGGTTCTGAGAGGGGAGATACAGAACCTGCAGAGAGACACAGAGCGCGTGAACAAACGTTGATTTAACGTGAACAAACGTTGATTTAACGTGAATGTGAAACACTCTCTCACCTGTCCGTAACACTCCTCCCACACCTGGCTGTAGGCCTCCATGCTGAGGTCACCGTGGCCCATTCCCGCCTTCACCACCTCCATCTCTGCTGCCAGCACCGCCTTGGCCTGTTCATCGACATCATTAATAACCACGTATGAACTCCATCAAACACACTATGAACGCTGTGTGTGTGTGTGTGTGTTACCTGCTCCATGTCCTCCGTGCTGACCGGTTTGTACGGGTGTGTTTCCAGGAACGCGATGTGCGACGCGTTGTTCGACGTGGAGGCGGGGCCTCTGCTTTTGCCGCGCTGCAGCTGACTGCCCGCGTTGGCCGACGGGTGGTGCAGGCAGTCGTGATGCAGCATGGTGATCATTTCCTGTTTGATCAGCTCCTCGGCCAGCTGGAGGTCCAAGAGCGGCTCCATGGAGGTGGGACGGAGGACGGACTCGTTCACCTGAAATCATGGCGATAATAAAAACGATAAAACAGAGTCAGTCTGCAGCTGCATTCAGACACGACCCTGTGTTATCTGCCAAAAAACACAGTGAGACGCTCAGACGGAGACCATCTAAACTCTGAAACTCCACCTGTGGTTCCGACTTTGTTTACTTCATGAAGTTTAACTCGGCTGAGCGACAGTGAATGAGAGCGAGCGAGCACCGGCCTCGATAAAGTCGGTAAATCAAATAAAAAGTCGATTGTTTCACAGCGGTTACATTCAGACACACCGCCATGTGCTGCGGTTCCTACTATACTAGAAATTCTACACGACGGTCCAACCGTGGATTACTAAACTACCGGTGCCAGTCTCCGCCTCTGCTCTCCTCTCAGCTTCTCACTGCATGCTACTCCTTTGTAAACAAACCAACATGGAAACTACTGCAACCGAACTACACAGCTGCTGAATGATTGGCTGTTTTCCTGTTACTGGTGACGTCCAGGGATATGATTGGCTGTATGTTTCTGCGGCAAGAACGAACTCCGTGAAGACAGCTCCGCTTCGAGAGAAACTCACTTCAAAACAAACAACAAGCTAAAGTTCTGTCTCGCCCAGACGTGCACGGCTTACAGACAGAAACACGAGACGACGCGCTCACCACGGCAGAAGCACCGGGCCCGAGCAGCGAGTCTGCCGCGTCGTCGTTGTCAGTGGCTAATTTTGCTCAAAAAACCCAAACTCGTTGTTTCAGTCTAATTCTTACTTCAGCAGTCTTCTGTTTATCATGCACCAAACAACATTATAAGTCATTAATAAGTATCTATAACTTGTACAAATACAGTGCAGTTCATAAAAATAATAATAATAATAAAAAAAGGTCGCAGTATCGCGATAATACCCGGAATCGTGACAACTCGACTTCAGATTTTTTTGCTCTGTGTGACACAAACCTCTTTAAAGTCAGTCATGTGATGAAGTACTAGATTACTGATCGGACATCGGACACGGCGAATACTCGAGTACCAGCGGTGTTCAGATTGTTGAGGGTGTGTTTGTTACCTCGGTGGGTCTGGGGAGATTCCTCTGTACGGCAGTGTGTCGCAGCTTCAGCTCCTTCTCTCTTTCAGCATCCCGCTGAGCCTGACACACACACACACACACACACACACACACATTGAATCACTGTTTTGTCTTTGTCCACTTGCTGTGACTCTAAAGTGTGTGTGTGTGTGTGTGTGCGTACCTACCTGCTTGCGTGCTTCGATGTCTGCAGAGTCTTCGACGAATCCCGTGTCCGTCTCCGTCTCTTCGAGCTCTTTCTCTGCGTTTTCCGGAAGAACGATCTCGAAGTCGTTCTTGGGAACAGGAAGTGACATCAGGCCCTGCCGCAGCTGCTGCAGGCTCTCTCTCTGCTGCGGGACGAGCGAGAGAGCAAGAGTTAATTTTCTCTATCACTCTTAATGTCACATGTGTGAAAGAGTGTGTGTGTGTGTGTGTGTTTACCATGTGTTTGGCGTAGGCGGGGTCAGCCAGCTGGTCCTCACTGTTGATGTTCAGTTTGTCTCTGAGCGGCGTGCGGCCGGGGGTCAAACCCGGGGTCACCGGCCCGCGTGGGGTCATTCCTCCTCCTGCTTGAGGCGTCATGCCTTCTTGCCCCGGAGCTTGTCCAGGAGTTCTGTCAAGACACGGCGAACGTTAGCAGCTGGTTTGTCTCACACACACACACACACACACACACACACACACACACACACACACAGTTACCTGAACGGCGTGCTGAGGACGGTGTTCGGCGTCTGTATCTGCTGCCGCTGAGGCGTCACTCCGCTGAAGTCGCTCTCGTGGAGCGGAGTGTTGAGGCCGCCCTTCAGCGGCGTGTCGATGTTGGTCAGAGCCATCAGGTTCTGAGCTTCCTGCGGACGCAGAGAGGCGGGACGTGTTTGACACAAACTGTGTACGCAAGACGACATTTTATATTTGGGAAAACAAAGACATGAATCTCTAAATGTGAGAGTTGGGACCAAAGTTGGTTTAAATCTTTCATGTTTTCAGGTTGGCGTCCTCTCTACAAACAGAACTTATGTTCCGTACACGGTACAACCAGACGGATGATTCAGTAAGACAGCAGGTCACTGCTCATTACGGTGGCAAAATTCCAGGAATTTATGGGAATAAACCTAAAATTCACCAAACAACAAAAAGGGAACTTGAATATATAAAATATATTTTATCTTCATATTATCGGCCGATATTAGGTTTCCCTGTTGTGAACAAACCAAGATACCACTTCTCTTTTAAAAAAAAATATATTTACACCACGGAAAACCCATAAACAATGTCCACCTCAGTTCAATTTTTAGTTTTCAATAGTTCAGAACAAACAAAAACAACTGGCTTCTTTTTCAGTTTATTTCCAGCCGACACACGGGGACTCCTCCTCCTCCGTCATGGGAAACCAAACGTCCTTCGTAGAGGGTCCGATCGGACGGATGCGTAAGGGAGACGAGGACTAAGCTGCCTCAGTACTTTAATCTTTCTAGAATATCGGCAGTGTGCAAACTTGATAAAGTTCCACTTACAAATAAATCTGTTGGAATGTTGAAAATTCCTGACTTTAACTTTCCACGGAAAGTTTCCAGAAACTAAACTTCATCCTTCAATAAACCAGGTGTCCACATGTTCAGTGTGTGTGTGTGTTACCTGCAGTATCCGGTCCTGGACCGCGGGTGTGCGCGGGGTACGCAGCCCCGTTGCCATGGTGTTGGTGACGCTGTACTCCGACAGCAGCGCGGAGGAGGCCGAGTTTCCGCTCTCGCTCTCCTCCGCGGCTTGACGGGCGACCTCGCTGGCGACGCCCAGTTTGACGACTTCCTCCAGCTCGACGTCGCTGATCTGTGAACGAAATATTAGACGTGGATAAACACGGAGCGTGGACGAGGAGCATCGGGTAAACGTGCACAGGCGGCGGTTACCTGCGGGGTCGGTAAAACCAGTTTGGAGCGTTTCTTGGTGAACTCGGCGACGCCGCTCGTCTGCAGGATGGCAGACGGGAGGTCGCTCTCCTTCTTCTTCTTGATCTTCTGCTTGTCTTTCTTCCTCTCCCTCTCCTCCTGCTCACTACCGACGGACAAGAAAACAGTTCATGAATGAAGAAGGTCACCGTGTGTGTGTGTGTGTGTGTGTGTGTGTGTGTGTTCTGCACTCACTTGCGCAGCTCTCCGTCCAGGTGCTGCTGCCTGAGTCTCTTGAAGTTCGGCTCCAGGGCGACGTACTGCTCCATGCTTGTGTCGTAGAAACCCTTCAAGGAAACAAACACGGACTCAAACGTTGTTCTGACGTTGTTGGTTCTGCTTTAACGTTAACCGTTAACGGCGGGTTACCGGTGCAGGTTTCTTTTCAAAGGGGATTTCAGCGTTGTAGTCGACGCCTCTCTTCTTCTTCCTCTTCTTCTGAACGTCGATGCCGGCAGCTCGCAGCTCTCTGCGCTTCTGCAGAGCCGCCAACCGTCTGCAGCACACACACACTCAGTCAGGAAGGTTCTTATTGTTTTTTTTTAGAGCATCAGGTGTTCAGACATGATTAAACGTCTCACCTGGCTTCCTCCAGCTGCTTCTCTCTGGCCTTCCTCTTGGCTTTCTTGCCCTGGGTGTTGGCCAGTCGAGCCCTGGCCTCGGACAGCATCTCCAGCTCATCTATAGACCGTAAGAAGCCACACACACATAACTGATGACGGGTTTGTCCACTGGGTTGGAAAAAGTCTCATCGGTGCGTTAACAGACCTTCGTCCATGTCCACCGGGTCGGGTCTGGCGGGTTTGGTCTCAGGGTTTGGGTCGATCTCTCCTGGTTTTAACTTCCTGGGGTCGTCTCCCACTTCCTCCTCGTTGTCTCTTTGTGCTGCTTTGTCTCTATAAACACACACACACACACTTTGAATGAACAGCATTTAAAAACACACTCCATAACAGCGCGTCACAAGTCGTGTGAAGTCGTACAGCAGGTATTCGTAGTGCTCCAGACACTGGGCGGCGGTGCGTCCTATGATGGGAGCGATGGTCCTCCACTGTGTCGGCATCAGCTTGGCCAGGTGGAGCAGCTTCTCCTCCTCCTCTCTCGACCATTCTGTCTTCTTGATGCTCGGATCCAACCACTCGTACCTGCAGACCAGCGTAGGACGGTGAAAAACTGTTTGAAGGTTGACTTTTTTTTATAAACGTGTGTCGCATGAAGACTCACCATCTGGCTTTGCACTGTTTGGCAGACTTGCGGTGCAGCAGGGACGCGATACGAGACCACTGGTTCTTCCCATATTTCATCACCGCTGCCTTGAGGATCTCATCCTGGATTAAAGACAGACAGGTATTATGTTTCTTCAAACGTCTCAGCATCATGGACAAAGTGACACGAGAGTCCACGTGTGGATGTTTTCCTCCTCAGAGTTTATTCTGTTTATTCTGCTGTCACTGACTTTTAGCTCACACCTGAAACATTTACAGTGTTTACCTGTTCTCTGTGTGTCTGTGTAAAGTCTAGAGATAGCGCCTTTAACTGGATTATTTTTGTAAGCATCAGTAAATATTCTTTGTTATTAATGATATGTTCAGAGTAATCGTGTATCTGGAGATATCTGATGCTTCAAGATGATATTCCTCCTTTTAGAGTTTAATCTCTCGGTGCATATTTAAATTGAGATCTATCTCTTTGTTTTTATTATGTCAGTTCTTATGTCTATCGCAGGACCTGACTGGATTCTGTCTAAAATGTCGGCAGTTTGGAAGTACTTTAAAACCTCTGAGAGCGGTTTGCAATGAATGCAACACCAACATTTCTAGAGGGGGTTCCTCAGCTCAATCGTTTAGCACTTCTGGGTTAATAAGCCGTTTGAAAGCCAAGCATCCGCCTATATACGGGAACAAGGGACGGCTGCAGTTTAGAGCAAAGCTACGCACGGCACCGCAACTCCATCCGTGCCCGACCCGTTTGAAAAAAAGAAAACATTTATGAAATAATAATTATACTAACTGGAAATTCTACTGGGATATTTGAAGGATATTAAATAAACATTTACTTTCTTTGAAAAAACATGTTACATACAAATTTATTCTAGGCTATTTTATGCAATAGTGAAAAATTTAACAACCGCATTTCATATTCGGTTTCGGCCGAAAATTTTCATTTCGGTGCATCCCTATTGGGAACCGAAGGGTGGCGGGTTCAAGTCCAGCATGGACCAAAAAAGATGGAAGGTGGAGACTGGGCACTGCTGAGGTGCCCTTAAGCAAGGCACCAACCCCCAAACTATGAGCCTTTGTACTGTGTGTGTGTTTGGATGTAAATAAAAAAAGATTGAATAAAGTTTTCTTCTTCAGCTGCTGCTGCTTGCATTTCCCTCGGGATCAATAAAGGATATATCTGTTATTCCCTTTGTAATCCAGAGTTTGAGTCCTGAGCATCTTTGACCACAGTTCATAAACACGATGAGCCACACAGCTCATCAGACTCATCGTTAGCTCAGCTGCTAACGTCGCAGACATCTATCAGAACTAAACATGTTGCTAATTATTATTAATTATTGTTATTAGCACGATCAAACTCCTTGGAGGTCGCCGGAAGTAGCACAAACACAACAAACAAGCTAAAGCGGCTAAAACTTCAGCTCATAGACTTTGAATGTAGAGTTAGCATCGTGCTAACTTCAGCTCATAGACTTTAAACGCAGAGTTAGCATCGTGCTAACTTCAGCTCATAGACTTTGTATGTAGAGTTAGCATCGTGCTAACTTCAGCTCATAGACTTTGTATGTAGAGTTAGCATCGTGCTAACTTCAGCTCATAGACTTTGTATACAGAGTTAGCATCGTGCTAACTTCAGCTCATAGACTTTGAATGCAGAGTTAGCATCGTGCTAACTTCAGCTCATAGACTTTGTATGTAGAGTTAGCATTGTGCTAACTTCAGCTCATAGATTTTGAACGTAGAGTTAGCATCGTGCTAACTTCAGCTCATAGACTTTGAACGCAGAGTTAGCTTCGTGCTAACTTCAGCTCATAGACTTTGAACGGAGAGTTAGCATCGTGCTAGCAGCTAGCCGTACCTCCGTGTTGCGCCACACGCCTCCTTTGATCATGATTCGCGGCATCCTGGCGGCTCGGTTCCGTCTCTCCTCTCCTCGGTGAAACTGTTAAGCCCGATTCGGAGCCGGTTCTGCAGGTAAATGACGCGCACAGGTGAGACAAAGTCCAAACACTCTCACGCGACGATGAGCGTGTCGCAGGACTCAACGGCTGCGCCGAAATGTATTCTGGGTGTTATTCTACTGCGAGTGTTACGAGAAAATCTGTACCCCAGCTGATTAGTGTTTTCTGCTTCAGCCTAAATTTAGCGAGTTATACACATTTATATATATTTAGTGATGTTTAAACTAAACACTAAATTAGCTTTACACAATCTCAGCTGTAACATAACCCCGCGTTAGCCCCAAACACAGAGAGTAACGGCTCAGGGGACACTATTCGAAGCGGGAACAAACTTCACCGTAACACCGATTCTTTTCCCCTCTTTTACGGAAGCCCCGAGCGGCCATGCCTTCGTATTTTTTATTGATTTTATTTGTTTTCTCTAACTACCTATATTAAAAAACAGCTAAGAAGAAATAAATAAATAAATAAATAAATAAAGGCTATTTTAATTTGTTTTCCTGAAGATCTCCAGTTATTTATGTCATTATTTTGAAATAACGCACGTTATCCAGAGATCCAGTCTAATTTTACCTGCACTTGGCAATATATTTACATATATATTTAGCTTATATTATATTATATAATATAGCGTGTATAGCTTATATAATATATTTAGCTTACATTGAATATTTAGACTAGTATTTGGGATTTAATAAAATAAACACATAATTTTAGCATCTTAGCCTACAGTTTTTCAGGGGTTAAAGGTGAGTTCCCACTAAACTCTCTGTTTATATATTATATAACCTAAAATCCCCTTAAAGGTCCAGTGTCAGATTTAGGGGGCTGTCTAACTGTATAATCACTTCAAAATAAGTTGTTTTTTAAATGTTTTTGTTACCTTAGAATGAGATTTTTATATCTGCAGTTGCACATAGTTCAGAGTTTGAATCCCCTTGTTATATATTACATCAGACGTAGAAGAGGAAACTTCTTGCTTGGAAGGAACTGGTGACACGAGAGGGTTGCAATCTGCAGCTACAAAGCCAACAGACCGGCCCTTAAATGAAGTGAATGAGCGGAGTTCACGCACAGATTTAGTCCAGGCTCATAACATAGGATAAGTTGCATTAAACAGTGTTTTAAGTCCAGCCTATATTCACACTGAATACCCCAAAAATAAACCAAAAAGCAGTCGGACATCTGGAGCGATGATGTTTTTATTTCAGCTCGGCATCTTGAGGTACATATTTACCGATTTCACACACATGACACCAGGCTACATGTTGTGGTCTTCACACGTTAGCACGACACGTAGAACACTTACATCAACATGACAACAGACATGCACAAACGAGGCGGGGACGGGGGCGAGCGCCGGCGGTGGCGACGGGCTGACTGCACCGACCAACCAGAACGTTCGACCAGAACACAAAGAGAACCGACCAATCACGACGGGTGATATTTACCGACTGACTGACTGTGAGGGGAGACAGAGGAGGGAGGAACAGATGAGAGAGGGGCTAATACCTAAAATATTAAGACGAATCGTAACACTGAGCACCAGAATAAACAATAAATTATGTCTTCAGTATCGACAATAAATATTCATAATCTCATAAATATCCTTTTTTTAATAACATCTGCATACTTTCCCATCAAATATTAACTTACTGCAGTGGACACACACACACACACACACACACACACACACACACACACTCACACCTTTCATTTCCAGTCAGTCCAGTGTTACGAGAGAAATACTGTCACGGGGACACGGGGTCGTCTAAAGGTGGATTAAAGGTGATGCTTAGCTAGTTGGGGGTCACATGCAGACTGATATGTACAACTGTAAACTCCGTCAGTCCCACCCTCCCGTATACACACCCCCTGCCCTTCTTTCTCCTCCACCACCTCCACCTCCACCCTCCAGGTTTGTCTATTTCAGGTCTCCGGCGTCTCCCTGGATGGTCTTTTTGATGCGCAGCAGCATCGTGGTCAGCCACTGGTCCAGACGGGACACCGAGTCGAACTCCTTGACGGCCTCCGTGAACGCCTCACTGTTCTGCTCCTCGTGGGCTTCTAGGAGTTTCTGTGAAGACGAAACATGAAAGTTATGGACCAGCACCACCCAGACGTGATGCTTTCGTCATGCGTGGCATGCCAATGTCAGTGAGGAGCAAAATCATGCTTGTTAATTTACGAAATTCATGCAAGGTGCCAACTGCTTGTCAGTTTTAGGAGCTAAGCATTCACACACCAACGGGAGCAAAGTTGGTGGTTCGACATGCAGACTGGAGGAGTCGGGGATCGAACCACCGATTATCTAAATAGTAGGGATGGGAATCGTTTGGCATTCGATTCCAGAAAGCACAAATTACGTCACGTAACTTCCACAAGAAGTTACGTACGCTCGATTCCAGAAAGCACGACTAATTACGCCACGTAACTTTACGCAAGTTTCTCACGTGCAGTGCAGTCAGTAGTTACAATGTCACCCACTCGGTTCAAACGCTCCAAAGTTTGGCTGCATTTCACCAAAACAGACGGCAACAGGGCGACTTGCAATCATTGCAAAGTGGAGATAACAGCGTCGGGAGGGAACACGACGAACATGCAGAAACATTTGCGCACACAACATGCAATATTTTGAAATGAATGTCGTGTTACTATTATCCAGGCTGTGGGCCTCTGCTGACCTCGCTGTTGGTTTTGTAAGGTCGTGATACTTCTAACTAAACAAAGTTGATGCTGATCAAGCAGTTTGTTTGAGAATCGATAAAGAATCGAATCGTTAAGCAGAACCGATAAAGAATCGAATCGTTAAGCAGAATCGATAAAGAATCGAATAATAAAAATCTGATCAACTCCCATCCCTACTGATTAGTGGACGAGCCGCCCTGACCCCAGCTCGCCCGCCCAGAGGACGACATGAGAAGAATACAATCAGAACAGATCATTTACCTTTAACAGTTTGAGCTCTCTGGAGTCTGAGAAGGCGGGAAACATCTCCTCATACTTCTCTATGGCCAACTGAAACACACACACACACACACACACACACACACACACACGTTTAGTCACTGAAATCCTGATGCTTATTTGTAAATAACACAGGTTGTGTGTGTGTGTGTTACCTTGGCGTTCAGTTCGTCCACTATGAAGTGACACAGTGAAGCCTTGAAGAAATACTCTTTAGCGTTATACTTCAGCAGAGGATTGTCCATGGTGCTCATCGCGACCTGAAACACACACACACACACACACACACACAGAATTTCTTCGTTTCACACACTGGGCAGTAACTTTGCTGAGAAAAGTTCATCTAAAAAACAATGCGATCAAATAAAACAACATGTCAAACACACGTCATGAAGGTGTGTCTTTACCTGCTCATAGATTTCAATAGCTTTCTGGTACTGCTCCAGCTGAGCGCTGTAGTGTCCGACCTTCAGGAGACATTTGTTGGCCGAGCTGAAACACAAACAGAGACGCACACAGGTGAGCGGCGAACGTCTGAGGATGACTCACAAGTCCTCACAGATCCAGTCTGAGTCTTTGTGGAGTAAATCCACCTCTCAGTGTCAGTCCATGTGTCTGGAGGTCTGTGTTCTTCACCTCCTGGGTCCAGACCACACCAACACCTGGTCTCCGTCTTCTGTGGAGTCAAACTGGAGCGTCTTCAGGTCGCTGTCAAGTTTCCTCTTGATCGACTTCCTCTGGAGCTTCGTACTTGTTGATGCAGCACGGGTAACGATGGTGCCTCCACCTGTCTTCATCCACTCCTAATCTTGATGTATTCTAATTTAGATACTTACTGTTACGTGCATGATTACTACTCATCATCACCAACTTGTCTGAACACATTAGAGAATTTAGGAATCAAATATTTTGGTATTTTTGCCTCAAGTTTGACTGAAATAATTAACAGATATTCAAAGTAGCCGCAGGATAATGTTCCACTGATGAACGGACAACTCGTTTGAGGTCACGTTGCTCACCAGGAGACCGAGAAAGTTTGGTACAGACGCCTTCTACAGGTGCACCGTCGAGAGCTCTCTGACTTCACTGACTTCTTCAGAACATCAGCACCATGCAGGACATTTTTCATCAACAGTGCCTGCAGATGTTACACAGCACCTTGAAGGAGCTTGCAGACGGTGCAGGAGCACCACCAGATGAAGAACTCCTAACCTGCTGTAGCACAGCGTAGTTACCTGTTTGATTCTTCTCCCTTGTAGTAGTCTGCTGCCTGCTCGTAGTGGGCGATGGCCTGAAAACAAAACAGCGATGAGAAGATCGTCATTTTTGTTCTAACAAGAAGAAACTGAGCTCAAAGCGCTCGCGTACCTTCTCGATGTCGACCAGCTCGGACTCGTAGACCTCTGCTATAGTGATGTGATGTTTGGCTGCGATGGTAAACCGACCCTGTGACACAGACAGACGGGTTATCAATCACAGAGAGAGGAAGCAGCTCGACGGTGGAGGTGGAGGTGGAGGTGGAGGTGGAGCTTACCATGTCAGTGTAGATGTCGATGGCCTGATTTAGACAGTTGATGGCCTCTGGAAGAAGACAGAGAAGAAAGACAGAGAAGTTCTGAGTCAGTCAGATTAAAACTCTCCGTTTCCTCCCCCGTGTGACTGCTAACCCACTAACCCACAGTGTTTTATTAAGCTCAGCGCGGGAAGGCAGCGCAACCCAGATATCAATTCTTCTTCTAAGAGCAACCCAGGGACGTGTTTAATCTTCCAACAATACCACCTCAGGGTCCGGACTCGCTCCGTGAAGGCTTCCCCTTTTCATCACGCGCCGCGTGTAGGAGTACAAAAGAGAAAAGAGCTGAACACCAGCCGAGGAAAAGCTGTTACTCTGATTACTCGAGTAAAAACAGAAATACCACGGAGTTGGAGCTACACACACACAGCTGCTTATTCACTGATTATATTTTAGATGATTTGTCTTGAAGGATTTAGCAGCATCAGCGATGTAGCTGCTGATCGCAACAACAACAACATCTAAACCATGCAGCGTCTGCAGATGTCTCCTTCTGAGGCAATAAAAATGTTATTATTATTATTACTGTTCCTATTTTCAGGTGATTATACACTCATGAAAACAAAGGTAAAAAGTAAAAAGAGCATCTTGCAGCGTGCACACTGGAGCTTTGATCTGCTGCAGTTAGTTTAGCGCACTGAATCGGAGTCTGGACTTAAGATATGAATGTGTGTTTTGAGGTTTCCACTGCTCGGTAACATCTTGGAAGTCAAAGAAAACAACAATATGACTCATGAACACCTCGCAGAGCTGCATACTGTGTCTCGTGTCTGGCCGCGTTTTGATTAGTTTGGCAAAAACAGACAATTCTGGCCAGTTTTTAGAGTCTGGACACTTTTTTCAAATAGTTCCAAAGGAAAACGACGACAGCCTTACAGATCTATTTATGGATCTATAGATCTGGATCTGCGGCAGCCCGGTGATCTAAGTTCTGACCGGACAGCTCAGTGATACAGAGGAATAACCTGAACCTCAGATCCAGCACGTTCCTGCACCATCCATCCATAATCAATCAGGCCGTGCACGAGAAAGTGACAAAACTCTGCAGAGAGAGCCGATCTAAACGTCACGTGCACACATTATCTGAGCTCCCTGTTGATACGGATCTGTGATTTCATCTCCTGACTGTCGGCAGCAGCAGCGAGACGAGAGTACAGACGCTCACCCTGTGGGTCGGCCTTCTTGTAGGCGTTGCCGGCGTCGACGAAGCTGGTGGCGGAGTCCAGTTTGTTCTGCAGCTGCATGTGGAGCCGAGCGGCCTGACAGAAGGCGTTCCCTGCAGCTACACACACACACACACACACACACACACACACACACACACACACACACACACACGGTCACAGTTTTGATGGGATGATCAAACAATTCTCATTTTTTAAACGGCATGACTGCGCTCACGGCTCAGCATGAGATATTATGTCTGTGGTTTATTTGTCTAAATATGAATCCAGTGTGTGTGTGTGTGCGTGTCTGTGTGTGTGTGTGCGTGTCTGTGTGTGTGTCTCTGTGTGTGTGTTTGTGTGTCTGTGTGTGTGTGTGTGTCTGTGTGTGTGTCTCTGTGTGTGTGTTTGTGTGTCTGTGTGTGTGTGTGTGTGTGTGTGTCTGTGTGTGTGTGTGTGTTTGTGTGTGTGTGTGTGTGTGTCTGTGTCTGTGTGTGTGTGTGTGTGTGTGTGTGTGTGTGCGTGTGTCTGTGTGTGTCTTCGTGTGTCTGTGTGTGTCTTCGTGTGTCTGTGTGTGTCTTCGTGTGTCTGTGTGTGTGTGTGTGTGTGCGTGTGTGTGTGTGTGTGCGCGTGTGTCTGTGTGTGTCTTCGTGTGTCTGTTTGTGTCTGTGTCTGTGTGTGTGTGTGTCTGTGTGTCTGTGTGTGTGTGTAGCTGCAGGCTGGTGAATCATTTCTATTCTGTTAAAATGTCGACTCATTCAAATAAACATGTGTGTGTGTGGGTGGAGTTTGTTTATTTGTGTGCAGATTTATGTGTTTATTATGCAGCATGTGACATATATAGGTGTGTAGGTGTGTGTGTGTGTGTGTGTGTGTGTCACCTACCACTCCAGTTCTTTGCCATCTTAAACATGTTGGCTGCTCTGGCATACATTTCACAGGCGTCCTCCACCTTATGGTTTCCCCTTTAACACACACACACACACATTAGAGACAAAATGAATAGTTTTAACTCATTTTTAAAGTGAAGAAATGTTTAATTTTCTCTTTAATGTTCAAACTATCACACTCTGCATGCAGCGCTGTCCGGCTGAAGGACATCACGGAGGAGGCCAGCTGAGGATACGCTCACCCTGCAGCTGAAACTCTCTAAAAATCGAATAATTTGCCTCTGATGAGACGTAAATCAGGTATTTTATGATGCTGCATGGACAGAAATAAAACTTAAGTGGACTTAAGTTTCACATGTTTGATTCTGTGTCTGATCTGTGGCCACGTGACTGCAGCATGAACTAGTTCACGTAGTGTTGACGTCACTCTCCACGGGACAGAGCTCCGGCTTTCGGCGCAAACTGTGACTTTAATAATCAGGTGAACGGTGTCTCTGTCATTCGTACGTCTGTCCTCACACTATGTAACTTTGAGAAGTACGTAACGCTTCACGGCACTAAGTCACACAGCAGCAACTATTTCACTGATTCTGGTGAAACTGGATCACATTTTATGGAGGAAATGTTTTCTGGTTTTCCCTCTGATGTCCTCCGGCTGCTCCGCCTCAACTCTCTGTGATTTACAGAGTTTATGATGGACAGTGAAGTAAACTGCTGACAGCTGTAGCTGCTGTTAGCTCATGTTAGCTCAGTCTGTTAGCTGCTGTTAGCTCATATTAGCTCAGTCTGTTAGCTGCTGTTAGCTCAGTTTGTTAGCTGCTATCAGCTAATGTTAGCCAAGTTTTGTAGCTGCTGTTGGCTCAGTTCGGTAGCTGCTGTTAGCTCAGTTTGTTAGCTTCTGTTAGCTCAGTTTGTTAGCTTCTGTTAGCTCAGTTTGTTAGCTGCTGTTAGCTCAGTCTGTTAGCTGCTGTTAGCTCAGTTTGATAGCTGCTGTTAGCTCAGTTTGTTAGCTTCTGTCAGCTCAGTTTGTTAGCTGATATTGGCTCAGTTTGTTAGCTCATGTTAGCTCAGTTTGTTAGCTGCTATCAGCTAATGTTAGCCAAGTTTTGTAGCTGCTGTTGGCTCAGTTTGTTAGCTGCTGTTAGCTCAGTTTGTTAGCTGCTGTTAGCTCAGTTTGTTAGCTCATGTTAGCTCAGTTCGGTAGCTGCTGTTAGCTCAGTTTGTTAGCTCATATTAGCTCAGTTTGTTAGCCGGGCTGCCTTGACTGTGAGCTCAGAGCAGCGATGGAGTGGTAGAGTTTGTAACGCAGGAGTTTGGGGCTCTGTAAAGCTCCTCTTCTTTATAGATCTGGATCTGCGGAGGCCCTACGATGAAGAGGAGGTTTACAGGGAATGCTGAATGCTGTCATGCCAGAACCTGAGCTGGGCTAAGCGGGTAATGTAACCTATGCCTTTATGAGCACAATGACAGAGGTGAAGAGGCCAAAGGCGACGCTGACGGAGGAAGCTAAGAAGAGAAAACGGGACAGTGACCGAAGAAGAACGCGGACTGACTTTTAGTCGCTGGCGAGAGCTTCGAGCTGAAACACAGCGGCTCCCCACAACCTGACAAAAGCACTAAATGACCTCGGCGTGCTTGCTTGGGTTTGCTTCACTCGAGGGCTGAGGCTCATTAAAAAAACATTCTGGTACCCATACGGAGAGAACAGATGTGACCCCCTTTAGTTCTCAGGTCTGAGGCCCGTTTACAGAGAGACGTTATCACGTTATTCAACCAGAACACGGAGTTCATGTGACGTTAAAATAAGATGGAAAATATTGATTTCATGAGCGACAGACAGACGTGGATCATCGGTGGCCGAATGACGCCTGTTTGCTCCGTCCACGCTCTTAATCCTGCATAACTTTAAGCCTTAATATAATGTGAACAGGTGAGTTGTATATAAATTCACCCTCAGTACAGTTGTCATGAACGGGGAAATTAGCTACAGAGACCAAAACTGTTTTTTGTACCAGGCTGTAAACATGTTTATTTCTGCTGTCTAACATGGGGACTTATGGAGACTGACTCACTTCTGGAGCCAGCCTCAAGTGGACGTTAGGGGGACTGCAGTTTAAAATAAAACACAACGTGGCGTCTTTAAACGTCTGGTTTCGTCCCAGCATTTAGAGAGAGAGGCCTGCAGACTCATTAATTGATTAATTAAACTCTTAACTGAGCCTCGTGCGTCACTGCAGCTTTGATATAATGTGTTTTTCTTTTTGAAAATCAATCAGCTGACCATCCATCCATCCATCTGATTACATCATATCAGATTTATATCCCAGTGTTTCCATTTCACTTGTAAACATCCGCCCACTCCCACACACACACACACACACACACACACACACACACACACCATGAATAAAAAACCAAACAACCCCCGCATCACCGTCCACTGCTGCACGCTCACGTACCTCCCCCTCCCACACACACACACACACACACACACACACACACACACACACTCCTTTCTCCCGCAGCAACATTAACATTTTGTGTTGCGTGACAGGCCACGACACGCACGCACGCACGCGTCATTATCTGCGATGACAGGTTTGTTTGACGCATCACAAATAAATGAGAATAAATTATTGAATTATCACAGGAACGCAACGTTAAAGGAACATTGTAAGAACATTTGTGCGTGAGAGAAAACGCAGAAGGCTGCGGCGGGCCCTGCGTGATAAAGAGAGAGAGAGGGAGGGAGGGGGAGGAGGTAAACATGGAGACATGGAGGAGAACCGGAGCATCCTTTTTTTACCCGAACATTCCTCCGAGGAAGGATCCGGACGCCTTGACCTTCTTGTCGGCTTCAGCCATCAGCTGCATGGCCTCCTTCTCTTTGCCGGAGTTGTCCATGGCGAGCGGAGTGATGAGGAGGACGGAGGAGGACGGAGGAGGACGGGGCCGATGTTCCGCAGTGAGATCAGAGAGAGGATGGATGAGGCTGCTGCTGCTGGAGGAGGAGGTGGTGCTGATGCTGAGAGGCTGCAGCTCTTCTTCTACGGGGAGAGAGAAAGGTCATACACGGCTCACCGACGCCATCTGCTGGAGGTGGTGTCGCCTCCACCTCCACCCAATGACAGCAGGCTGCACTATATGTGGATTTAAAGGTGCACTGTCACACCTGGCCACCAGGGGGCGGTAACACCTCACACCTGTGATCAGGTGAACGGTGTCTCTGTCATTCGTACGTCTGTTCTCACACTATGTAACTTTGGGCTCCGGGTCGGGAGAAGTACGTAACGCTTTACGGCACTAAGTCACACAGCAGCAACTATTTCACTGATTCTGGTGAAACTGGATCATATTTTATGGAGGAAATGTTTTCTGGTTTTCCCTCTGATGTCCTCCGGCTGCTCCGCCTCAACTCTCTGTGATTTACAGAGTTTATGATGGACAGTGAAGTAACCTGCTGACAGCTGTAGCTGCTGTTAGCTCATGTTAGCTCAGTTTGTTAGCTCATGTTAGCTTCTGTTAGCTAATGTTAGGTCAGTTCGTTAGCTTCTGTTAGCTAATGTTAGCTTATTTTGTTAGCTACTGTTAGCTAGTGATAGGTCAGTTTGTTAGCTACTGTTAGCTAGTGATAGGTCAGTTTGTTAGCTATTATTAGCTAATGTTAGTTTGTTAACTGTTATTAGCTAATGTTAGCTTATTTTGTTAGCTACTATTAGCTAGTGATAGGTCAGTTTGTTAGCTACTGTTAACTAGTGATAGGTCAGTTTGTTAGCTACTATTAGCTAATGTTAGCCCAGTTTGTTAGCTGTTATTAACTAATGTTAGCTCAGTTTGTTAGCTGCTGTTAGCTGCTCATGTAAGCCCAGTTTGTTAGCTACTGTTAGCTAGTGATAGGTCAGTTTGTTAGCTAATGTTAGCCCAGTTTGTTAGCTGTTATTAGCTAATGTTAGCTTATTTTGTTAGCTACTATTAGCTAGTGATAGGTCATTTTGTTAGCTACTATTAGCTAATGATAGGTCATTTTGTTAGCTACTATTAGCTAATGATAGGTCAGTTTGTTAGCTGCTGTTAGCTAATGTTAGCCCAGTTTGTTAGCCGGACTGTGAGCTCAGAGCAGAGTGTTAGTGTTTGTACTACAGGCGTTTTGGAAGAAGAAGAAGAAGAAGAAGAAGAAGAAGAAGAAGAAGAAGAGGTTTACCCGCCCAGGACTCATGAAATTCTGACCTCAAGTGGAGCCGGTACTGTGTCAGAACCACCTTCTTGCCTCTGGTCCAGGAGATCCTTCCTATCTTCCTGCCGTATACGTTTATGAGACGTTATCTTCAGGATTTAGTGAAAATTAGAGCGAAACTTGAATCCATCAGGACACAAACGTCTGCGTGAGCAACCAAGGTAAAACAATGTACTGCGGAGGTAAATAACCAAATAAAACAAAGAATCCACCCACAATAAGAAAGAAAACAGACATCTGCAGGCGGAAGCTGACAGACTCTCAGCTTGAAGTCCCTCCTCCACCTTCCTCCACCATGACAGCTCCAGCACACCGCCCACACCATCGTGCAACAAAGCAAAGTTTTGTGCACTGACACGACGAACGCAGCGGGTTTGACTCGATGTGGCTGACAACAGTAATTACCTCCTTTCCTACGTGGCCTCTTAAGTGCAAGTTAAAACTCAAAGAACATCGACTAATAACACCTCGTTTATTTATTTATGTTTTTTAGACCAAATACTTTTAATAGTCTTTCAGTTAAAATGGCATTCAGTAAATCCAATAAACATTTCAACCGGCGGAGAAATCCAGACAACAAAGCATGCTCAGTTTAATCGCTAAAGCAAGGGGTGCGTTCAACAAGGCGTTTTGTTGGAGAACCTCAGCCACTTTTAAAACGTCCTTTCAACGGGTTAGTGGTGACAGAATAGTGAGGTCGGTTAATCCCAGATATCAAGGCAGCATTGATTCAATGTTGAAATTCCATCAGAATCATCGTTTTTGGTGGAGGTTGAATATTCAAGGATAGATGACCGTAACAATGCTGATAATTCTTTTTTTCAATGCTGAGAAGAGAAGCATTAAATCAATGCTGATAATTCTAAGTTTTTTCAATGCTGAGAAGAAAAGCATTGAATCAATGCTGATAATTCTAAGTTTTTTCAATGCTGAGAAGAGAAGCATTGAATCAATGCTGATAATTCTTAGTTTTTCAATGCTGAGAAGAGAAGCATTGAATCAATGCTAATAATTCTTAGTTTTTCAATGCTGAGAAGCATTGAATCAATGCTGATAATTCTTTGCTTTTTCAAGGTTGCAAAGAGAAGCATTGAATCAATGCTGATAATTCTTTACTTTTTCAATGCTGAGAAGAGAAGCATTGAATCAATGTTGATAAATCTGTTTTTTCAATGCTGAGAAGAGAAGCATTGAATCAATGTTGATAAATCTGTTTTTTAATGCTGAGAAGAGAATCATTGAATCAATGCTGATAATTCTTAGTTTTTCAATGCTGAGAAGACAAGCATTGAATCAATGCTAACAATTCTTAGTTTTTTCAATGCTGAGAAGAGAAGCATTGAATCAGTGCTGATAATTCTTATTTTTTTAATGCTGAGGAGAGAAGCATTGAATCAATGCTGATAATTTTGTGCTTTTACAATGTTATGAAGAGAAGCATTGAATCAATGCTGATAATTAGTTGTTTGTTCAATGTTGAGGTGAGAAGCATTGAATCAATGCTGATAATTCTTTGCTTTTTCAAGGTTGCGAAGAGAAGCATTGAATCAGTGCTGATAATTCTTTGCTTTTTCAAAGCTGAGAAGAGAAGCATTGAATCAATGCTGATTCAATGTTGATTCAGTGTTGGCTATCTGAGATGTTAGCACGCAGAGTGTAGGTTACCTTCACAAGGTTCTCTCGGTTCTCTGCAAAAAGGTTGTTGAACGCAGCTCAAGCCTTAGTCGTATAACTCCAGAATAAAAGCAAAACATGGAAAACGTGTCCGACAAATATCTTCTGGAAGAGATCACTGTACA
The DNA here is from genome assembly GCF_000972845.2 of Larimichthys crocea. Taxonomy (NCBI): domain Eukaryota; kingdom Metazoa; phylum Chordata; class Actinopteri; family Sciaenidae; genus Larimichthys; species Larimichthys crocea. The sequence continues at coordinate 19,605,293 of NC_040017.1, read as the reverse complement.
AAGAGTGATGAGCTTTACATTTTTACAAAAAGAAGGTCGACTTTGCACTCAGAGACAATTTGTTAATAAATCATTTATCATCCTTAATTTATCGTGAAAATAACAATTAATAAATAAACAGATTATCAGTGTGATAACTTTCACATCAAAACAAATAAATCATGCAGCGGCAGCAGCAGACTTTGAGGCTCTTCCACGTCTCACGGGACCATCAGACAGTTTGTGTAGCAGTCGAGAGGAAACTGAAGGGATGTCGCAGAAAACGCGTTAAAAAATAAATAAACTAAAAACAGGTGATTTGTTGACATCCCATTAAAGTTTCTGAGCTCTTCACCTGGTCCAGAAATAAATATCTTAGGCTAACAGTCATGCTGTGATATATAATTACTAAACAGAAACTGCCACTGAGATTAATGTTTGCCCAAAATCTCATCAGTAAATAAATAAATAAGAGAATAATCAAACTTATTGAGGACGGGATAAACGATCCAGTCTACAGCATAAATCTTGTAAAGTACAGACGTTCTCTGTCCTCGGTAATCAGATTAAACTCAGATTGAAGTTTTGAGAGTTGGAAAAACGAAAATCTGAAGCTGAAAGTTAAATTTTGATCAACATATTCAAAATAAAATTAAATAAGAAAAGTTTGAAATAAAAAATCTAAATAATAATCAAACTAAAAATGAAAAAAATAATTGAATCAAACTCACAGAAACTTCTTACGCTTATTTTTATTTTTCAAGATTTTTCAAGTTCAAGATCGAAATTTTCGTTTTTCAGTTCTCAAAACTCTTGGCTCTCTTTTGTCTCCGTACATTCACTGATCTGAAGCGTGTCAACACACTTACATACAGCCTGTTACATGTTATATGGACGACTGTCAGCTTCTAGATGAACAATTAGGTACAAAAAAAACATTAGATGCATTGAAAAACTGTGTGTGTGTTATTTGTCATCCTGGCAAGCGACATTATTTCTAATTCTACGTTCTTTACTTAGATGAACATGAGATGTGGTGGTGTTGTAGGAGGAGGTGAAAGAGGAGCATCATTTACCAACCACTGAAGCACTGAAGTGCCCTTGAGCAAAGCGATTAACCTCCAGCTGCTTCTTCCAGCAGATCAGACCGGGAAGTTTCTGAGAATGAGTGCAAATAAGAAGAAAGGGCATCGCTAACGACGATGAAGGTGGAGGTGCCGGCAGTGATACTGTGTGTACCACTGTGTAACGTCTCTCCATGTAGATAGATAGATAGATAGATAGATAGATAGATAGATAGATAGATAGATAGATAGATAGATAGATAGATAGATAGATAGATAGATAGAGTTGTCATGCAGTACAAACTGTTGGCTTTCAGTTGTCTGTCAAAATAAGAGATGACAGAAACAAAAGACAAAATGGGCTGAAGGACAGCAAAGTGCATGCTTGAATCATGAGTCAAAAAATAAATCATTAAAGCATTCTCCCATTAAAAACAAATTAACAGTCTTCATTAATCCTCGTCAGTGCTTCCCCTCGGATGTCTTTCTTACTTCCTCGTATCTCGGTCTTCGGTCTTCAGTCTTCCTCCGACAGAGTCTCGTGTGGCGTCGATGGTCGGGACTTGCTCTGACCTCTCACCTCTGCCTTCCTGTCCTGCAGGAAGTCTTCGATCTCTCCGGGCAAACACTGGAACCGCTCCTGGAAATCGGCCTCCACGGCCCCTTGCAGCTGGAGAAAGACAATTGGGATTCACAATCACAACAATGTACAAAGAGACAAGGACATGTTAGTGCAGCAGTAAGTACTGTGACAGTTGTGTAGGGATAGATTTATTGTGTCCAGTTGTTGGTAGTGTTGGAGAGGAGGTCCTCTCTGAAGAGCTGGAGGTCTTCAGGAGGTTTGTGAAGGTAGAGAGGGACGCTCAACCAACGGGGAACAACAAGTTTGGATTATCCTGAGCGTACGGGTGGTAGAGCCAGGAGGAGGTAACATATGTCTGTATGAGGACGTTCAAGAACCAGAGACTGCTTTGTAGGGATTTTAATTTAATTTGGCAGGTAGACAGAGGAGCTCGATGAGCAGCAGAGTAACATGTGACCTTGTGGCTTGATTGAAGACCAGATGGGCCGCCGTTTTCTAGATCATCTCAATATCACGTTGTATTGAAGCCCGTCAGGAGGGCGTTACAGTAAATCGAGTCGTGATATGAACATGGCCTGTATCAGGAGTTGGGTGGCATGCTGAGTCATGTAAGGCCTGATTTTACTGACGAACGAATAACTGAGAAGTTAGCTGGTCATCGATCATGACTCCTAAGTTTCTCGCTGCCCTGGTAACGGCGAAAGGTAGGGAGTCAAATTTGATGCTGATGTCATGGTGTATAGGAGGTTTGTCTGGGAAGACGAGCAGTCGAGAGATTCAGCTTGAGGTGGTGTGCCTTCAAACATATACATATATATGTCTGAGAGGCATTCGGAGATCCGTGCGGGTCGTCAGATAGAAGTGTGTGTCATCTGCATAGCGTATAATCGGTGGTGTAAAAAGCAAAGAGAGGAAGTGAAATACACAGGAGATGACTCAGTTTTCAGTCAAAAAACAACAGAAATCTGCCTCGTTAACTTCCTCCCCGTTGAGACAGATTGGCTGTACATTTCGAAAAGGAACCAGCTGTTGTCAGCCATTACTGCCAACGTTATATCACTCAGCGTTGACGTCGGTACTGATCCTCAAACTGTGTGTGGGTGTGCGAGGAAAGGCAAGAGAAGTTCAGAAGGAGGCGATGACAGGAGGCTGTTTTTTGTTTTTTTTTTACCTTTGGTTTCTGGTCTTGTATCTCCTGCAGGAGCTCATTGTGCTGCTCCACCAGCTGATCATGGCGCTTCGCCTGAGTCTCCTCAAGCTGGAAAGAGTAAAACGGACAGTTTGAAGCGTTTTATGAGTGCAGAGATATAGAAACATGAAAGTTTCATCAACATCTCGACAGTAATCAAACCATCAAAAGATGCTTTAACTCTCCGCTCACCCGCTTTATGTTCTGGACGACTTCATTGACGTAGGACTTATTGATCTCGATCTTCTCCCTGGGAACACACAGACGGGTTGAGTTTGAGAAAAGACTAGCAGCTCATGGAGTAGATGAGGATTAATATCGGTGTGTGTCTGTCTGTGTGTTTATGGATCGTACTCTTCGGCCAGATGTTTCTCTTTGGTCTTCGCTTGGTTGATCTTCTCCGTTCTCCTTCGATCCATCTGCCTCTTCAGCTCTTTTTTCTCTCTGCAGCGGCAGGAAACATTGGGAATTTAAAAAAAAGAGAGAGTGGTTAGAAATGTTTGAGTCTGCAGCAGGAAATAGAAACAAGTGGGAGAAGATGCTTCGTGGATGACCCAGAGATGTTCTAATGGCCACAAAATATCGAATATGAAGCCTAATGTTGAACAGATTGGGTTTGGTTTGGCTGTTGATTGTTTTAGTTTAGCTTTAGTTCATGGTAGTTTAAGTTAGCACACAGTTTCATAACACCAAACACCCACACTCATCACAACACAGTATGGTTTGTATAACAAGCGGGGGCTCGTCCAATTTCGAACCTTTAAACTCTAAATATATAACTGTGGGGAGGTTTGTAGCTGGACAGCTGTGCTGTTTGTCTCGTCCTGCTGTAGCAGCACTCATCTCTCTGATTTTGTGTTTTGTGTATCTTAAAGCATTCGACTTTTAACGATGTTCTGGAAATTTCAGATTTGTTCCGTGTCATGGCATCTGACGTTTGACTCGTATGAGAACTCGTCAAGCTAGATCTGTTATTAAAAGTAAGATTAAATATATGTTCTGAGTTTGTCAGACTTAAAGAAGAAAGTGTTATTAACCATCCAGCCAAATCTGAGTGGTTAAAAATATCGACAAGTTTATGAAATTGGGTAAAAATGAATTCTCAGCTCAGGGTGGCCTCAGCGTGTCATCGAGCCACCCCTTTAAGGACCGCCCACAAAATCCTGAAAACTGGTGAAAAACCTCTAACTCCACATCTCAGTAACATATCGTCTCTTCACGTGTTTTCAGCAACTATTTTCCAACATATGTTTGTATCTTACTTGTCACAGATGTCTTTGAGTTTCTTCATCTGGGCGTTGTGACTCTCCTCAGCCAGACTGCTCAGTCGCTCTGTCAGCTGGAGGGAACAGAAATTATATTTTACATTCACGTAACGCAGCTTTCATAGACATCGACGAGGTCAGTGTCAGACTTTACCATTTTAATGTGCTCTCTCTGTAGATACTTCTGACTGTAGTACTGTTCCTGCCGCAGAGCCAGAAGCTGCTGCTGCTGCTCGTCTCTCAGCTGCTGGAGGCGTTCGTCTTTCTCGCTGTCCGAGCACGAAGCTCTGAGGAACATATTCACATGTTTACATAAACACGGATGAGCACGGGGCAGTGTAGACTACAATATCTCACTTCATACACTTCAAACAAAAGAGTGGTGATGGTTTGAGATCGTTGTGTTTTTCTCGGTTATCACACAGAAACTGATGTTTGGAACATCAGGGAGGATGAATTTCAACTTTGTAACATGGTAATTATCAGTTTTGACTTTTATTTTGAAGGTATTAGGCTGATCGTAGCCTGTAATATTGAGAAAACATGAACATTAATCATGTTATTACCCCTTCAACGTCACCACATTAATGCAGATATTGCACTGATGTAACCATTTTATTGTTGGTTGGTAGTTAAATCAACGTCGTGTGACTTTTCTTTCATAAAATAATAGATGAATGTGACGCGTGCACACCTGCTCTTGCTGCACTGTCGGGCCGTCTTCTTGTACTTGTTGTTGAACTCTCGGAGGAGCTCGGAGGTCTTCTTCTGGTGCCTCCTCACTAACTCCTTCAGCTCTTTAAACTGACGTCTCTGCTCCTTCTGGTAAACCTTTGACTGCTGCAGACTCTCGATGGTGCACATGGGGACATCTGTTACCGACAAGTGATCACGCGGCTTAATTTAATCGACCTTTTATAAGAGTTAATAAAACTTATAAGATGAACACTGACCTATCAAAACACTTAACACCAGATCTTCAGTCTTTGCTGCTGGTTTGGCTGCATCTAAAATGTAGAGAACACGTCGTCATCAATAAAATCAACTTACTTTTAGTAACAGGAGCTATTTTTTGTGAGAGGACGCTACCTGTCGTAGCTGCTTGCTGATTGGCCGCGGAGGCTTTGGGCGTTGTGGCGACGGGGGTGTGGCCTACAGGTCCAGAGGCGGGGCTGAGTCCGTTCTCCAGTGGAGCTGATTTCAAGTCGTTCTTTCGCTCTGCAGACGTCTCCACCTCGTCCTGAATAACACCGAGCACAGTTACAGACAGACGCTCCGCTTCAGAGACAAAGACAGAAGAACAGGACCGACCTCGGGCTGCGTTTCCTCCTCCACGTCGTCCAGCGTCAGAGCCGCCAGCTGTTTGGACCTCTGCTCCAGGAGGTTGACATATCGAATGGGGTTGGACAAAGCCTCAATCACATCTGGAGAGGAAGTACAAAGAAACAGATAAAGCTGTCTGTCTCATGGATGTGCTGTAAGATACTGACAAACATATTTGTAGTTGTCATTTGTCTCTTGGACCTTGTCTGTTTTTTGGATTTTGGACTTTGTCTGCCTTCCTTGGGTTTGTTTGACCTTTCTCTTCATGTTTGCCATCTGTGGTCTGTGTTTGGGTTTATTCCTCGTGTTCTTGGTCTTCACACTTCCTTGTGTGTCTTGTCTGTCTCTGTTTTTGTTGTTAATGGTCAGTTCAGTCAGCGAAGAGAGAGTTTATTTATAATGACATGATGCCGCCTCATTTCTGAAGAAACCGTACTCGATGTTAGGTCATTAGTCTCCAAACAAGGAAACATGTTAACCCTTAGTGGCCCAACAGTTAGTCTGACTCTGCAGAGGCTTGTCCGTTATGTATCTGTTGTGTCATGGCAGTGAGACAGTCCTCTGACTTTGGTTAACATCGTAATGAATAAAAATGCTGCATGCTTTCCTGAACACAAACATACAGCTGCTCCATAACCATACTCAGATTTCACACTCTCCCGACAGTGACTTCAAGACGTGTGCACGTATCCACGCGTACTCTGAGATCATGAATCTGTTGAATCTACTTCACCAACCAAGTGCGTCCTTAAATAATCAGGTAGAGTTTTAGGAGTTTGTCTAGAGAGCTGTGAGCGCTCAATAAACAGAAAGAAATCACTGAAATGTTGTTCGTACCTGCGAAGGTGTCTGGGACGTAATCTTTGACCACGATGTAGACAAACACAGCCGGGAGAATCAGAGACTGGTTTTTCTCATTCCTCAATCCAATGTAACGATAACCTGAAGGAAACGTTGATGTCAACATCATCTGGGTTATTTAGGGTGAACGATAATCTGCAGAGAAGAGAGACGAAGTAAAATAAGTACCTGGTCTGATGGCTGAGACTGGAATAATCCGATGACCGATGAACTTCCCTCCTTCTTCAAACGCAGCGATTCTCAGCGAGGCCAGCGTGGGAAGAATCACCTGTCACGACGTGAACAGACAGATCATCACCTTCCTGTTTCTCTCTCTGTCTGTCTCTCTGTCTCTGTCTGTCTCTCACCTTTTTGAAGACGATCGGCTCTTCGTCCCACACTGGGTTGATGGCGTTGTTGTTCTGGGAGGTTTTGGTCTTCAGGGCTTTCCTTCTGGTGTCTGCAGGAAGTCCAAACATCTCCACCTCCACATAAACACCCACCCGCCGCTCAGTCAGAAACTGGCCTGAAATCACCTGAGACAGACAGACAGATACAAACACGTGTCTGTCAGCGAGTGAATACACGCATGTAGCGACAGTCTGGAAGCTGCAGCTGCTGCTGTACCTTCACACAGAGAGTGTTGGCCACGATGCCGTCCACTGTGTTTTCTGTGAAGGGGTCAAAGTGTTTGTCCGGCCGTCTCATGAACTCCGGCTTCAGTCTGTAGCCGCTTCGACCGTTGTACTCGAACATGAAGAGATTCAGCTGCATGGACAAATCTGCAACGGGAAGCTGATGTTAAGTTCAGGATGGCGTCCCAGCGCCTGAAGACACTTTCGTCTGACAGATTCCTGATGTTTGCATCAAGCAATAGATGAGTCCAGAGGACACTGCAGTGAAAAAGTAATTTCACTTCAAGATTTTGGATAAATTTTGGGTAAATTCAGCAACTATGGTGCAATGATTGCAGAGATCGTGGCAACTGCATTATTTAGAGATGGACAGATCGTGTGACGATGGTTTAGCCTCTGGGGGGCAGCGGACAGGTATCCAGGCCAAGACTTCCTCCACAGTCTGATTAGCAGCTTGATCCACACGAATAATGAGGAAGACACATGCCTGCTCATCTCTACAAACTTGATTTCTGCAGACGGATGTAGATGATTAAAAAAAGACGATAGCTGTAGGGTTCTACGATTGTATCCACACAGTTTACCTGCATCCAACCAGACATGACGACTTCTCTGCAATCTCGGCCCCTCGCCTAAAAATTCTGTTTACAGAGATGATGATCTTATAAGCAGTCTTCTAACGTGGCCCTTTCTTGTGACTTTGTGATCATTTCAGCTCGTTATCCCTCCAAAAATATTAAAATAAAGCAATCTAAGGACTTCCGGGGAGGACTTAACTCAACCAAGTCGGTTGAAAACAAAGTGCAACTCGATAAAATTTGTAGTATGAGTGGAGGTAGGAAAAATACGAAGCTGGAAAAACATCAGAAAACTACCCAAAACAGAAGAAACCTCCGAGTAACACATCAGAGGAAGACGAGTTGGACTGGCCACTTTTAGTAAAGACATTCAAGAACTTAAACAAGATTTAAGACACGGACTGTCCACCTTCAAAGACGAGCTGAAAAGAGAGACGAAAGAAGAAATCACGACGCTCACAGCGAATAATAACGAGCGACAAACAACAGAAGGTTTGCATCACCGAAGCCCAGGCAGAACGACGTCCTGCTGGATGTAGGGAAAGATAACCGACCTCGAGGGGAAATAAAATAACCCGCAACCTTTAATAAAGTCTGATGGTAGACTGGAGAAAATCTCGGACTCTCACCTATAGTTTGGTAGTTGAGAGCCACCAGCTGACAGCCGGCGTTCCAGAAGAGCTGAGGCATGAAGTTGGACGAGTCGACTCGGGTTCCTTTCGGATAGATACGACTCAGCTGGGATTTATTATATCTGGTTGACGGAGGGGTTAAAGACAATTCTTAAGAAACTTTTATATCATACATTATGTATGAGAACAAAAGAAAGGCATCAATCACACACCTACAGAGACTTTGAGAGAAAATCCTGAAATTAAAATAAATATTAAAAACTGCCAGGAAGCATCAAAAGAGGGAAGAGGAACATAAAAAGTATGGAGGCGGTTGCCATGGCGTAACTGTTGCCAAGGATACTCCACAAACTCCACTGGTGACTTTGTGAGGTGCTCCAAAGCTTTGGTCTCCACGAAAGACGACATGTGGTAACAGCGAGCTGTCTCTAAACACACACACACACACACACACACACACACACACACACACACACACACACACACACACACACATTTTTCAGCAATTATCTTGGTTTTCTAGATGATTTTTGCAGATTCGTTTCAGCCTTTTGTGATAAAATGCAAGCACCCAATCTCTGCTTGATGATGAAGGTCAAAATGACACACGTCAAATCATCCTCGACACATGAAATGCTGATCCCCATACAGAGAGAGCCCAGGCACGGCATGAAATTGAAGGATTTTCCAGCTTTGTGGGAGAGAGAACTATAAAACAGACTGTGTGTGTGTGTGTGTGTGTCGAAGTGTCGGCGTCTCATCTAGCTGTTCTTACTCTTGGAGGCTTCGAAGGAGTTGAACTTGGTCGGCTGGACGTAGTTGACCAGAGTCGACATCTCCTCTGTAGCCACGGCTTCACGCTCTGCTGAGCCCTGAAATAAACGACAACAACGGGAGTCAAAGCTTAAGAGAGCTGAGTTTACTGAGCAAACGTTGGGAGGGAAGCAGCTGTCGGGTTCAACAGACAGTATCCAGGAGCATCGACCAGTAATGCTAACATAACAACAACAACAAGCGTAAACATGAAACCAGCTCCAACAAGACATCCACAAACACAAACACGTGCGGACAACGTTCTCTGAATGTTTTTCTTGTTACCGTTTTCATCCGTCTTCATTCTATTCTCAGTTTCTTCTCTATAGGGTCTTACTACAATCCTCCCAGATTGCACCTCTTCTTGTTTACCCACCCTCACGTTCAGCTTGGTGTTTTTTTTGGACACATCATAATGTGTTTACAAGTCATAGGAAGCACCAGTGATGTCCTTTTGGTCAGTGTTGGCTGGTGTTGAAAAGTTTCCTTCCTCCTCCGCCTACCGGCTAATCTATAAATCGGCAAAGAGGTGGATCATCGATGGACCTGAGGCGGGCTGAATGAGGTGTGGGTGTTCAAACAAGCCACCTGTCAATCACGCTCTTAATCCTGCATAACTTTAAGCCTTGAGTTGTATAAAAATTCACACTTGTTCTGGAATTTTCTCTCCTGAGATAACACAGGTCCCGTGTGGGCCTCGAGGTCCTCAGCAGTATTAGTTGTTTGGCTTTGGTTGGGAACAGTAGGTGCCAGTCTATCTCAACACTGTGGTGTCCAGGGTCACAGAGACCTGTTGCTGCCTTCATAGACATAACAGATAGCTTGTTGTTGACGGTCCAATCTGCGTAAACAGACATCTGTGTCTCCAGACTAGAACATGCTGACAATAACACCTCCATGGGTAAAGACATTCTCTGTGACTGATTCTGGGCGTGTAGTATTTGTGGTGTTATCTTGGGGTTTAAAGTCGATCCACCAGGATGAGTTGGGCAGAATGTGAGACCGACTCAGGCACTTCTGATGAACTTTGAGAGTGTCTCTAATTCTCCTTGGGCCAAGCGTCAATAAATAAGACAGCATCAGACATCAGAGGCTCCTGAACACTTTCTTCCTTCCTGACCTCACCATTGACCTTTGACTTCAGCAATTTCTCCACAACAACCCTCAGTACAGTTGTCATGAACGGGGAAATTAGCTACAGAGACCAAAACTGTTTTTTGTACCAGGCTGTAAACATGTTTATCTCTGCTGTGAAGTTGGACATTTGGACATGGGGACTTATGGAGACTGACTCACTTCTGGAGCCAGCCTCAAGTGGACGTTAGAGGAACTGCAGTTTTTTAGCACTTCTACTTAAGCTCCAGGTTTTGACAAAGAAGACGCAACGTGCTACTTCAATGGAAACCAGGACACAGTAGTCGAAAACAAAATAGCAGCGACAGTTCACATCAAGAATAAACAACAACAACAACAATGGCAGCAAAAATGACTCAACAGCAACACTGAGAGACAAAAACAAAAAAAAAAACGACAGCAAAAAGTGTCAAAAACGACCGACGACATTTAAATATCAACGATGATGATGACGTAAAGAATAAACAACAAAACAATGAGCAACACTCGTAAATAACATCAACAAATGGCGACAGCAGCGAGGGAGCGACCGCCCCTTTATGACGTCACCACTGACCTTTTTACCATCATCATCTTCATCATCATCATCTTCCTCACTCTCAGCCTCCAGCTCTGTTAAAATCAGAGTTAAACAAATCTTCATCCCCAAAACTCAGAAACACTCTTTACACCAGGTGGAAGACGTGTTCAGAGCCTTTACTGAAGTAACAGTACTGTGAAAAATACTCCTTAGTCGGCTTACTTAAATAAAAGTACGCAGCAGTAAGTATTATCAGCAAAATGTACTTTAATTATTTAAAGATTTTTATTATTCTATCTGATGTTTGCATGTTGAAGATATTAAAGACGGAGCTTGCTTTAAAGGTCCAGTGTGTCGATTTATTCATTATCATGGCAAACAGAGAATATGTACACACGTGTGTTTTCATCACTGTGTTTCTACAGCAGGGACAAACTGAAGCCTGGCTCTGATGAGCTGTGATGGCCGAGTGGTTAAGGCGTTGGACTCGAAATCCAATGGGGTTTCCCCGCGCAGGTTCGAATCCTGCTCACAGCGATGATAATATAAATAATAAAAGAGTTCTAGTTCAGTATCAGAAAGAGGGTTGGCCAGTTTGATCCCTGGCTCCTTGAGCAGGATACTGAACCCCAAATTGCTCCCTATAAGTCACTAACAGATGGAAGGAGAGGTTGAAGCGACATGGTTGCAATCAGCAACTGCACTGCTAGATGCCACTAAATCCTTCACCATCCTTTAGTGACTTTAAATCCTGCAGCAACGTAACGTTCACATCACTTTGTATGAGAGAAATGGTTTTCAGCTTAACGATGCATTTATTTTTAAACTAATTAATTAACTATGAATGCAAGGAAATCAATGAATTGGAGATGGATGGATTTTACTGGACAGGGAAGTGTAGATAAATCTGAATCTGAAGGTTTAAAGTGACGTAAAATGGAAAGTATTGTACAAATACCTCACATTTATACCTAAGTACAGTACATTCCACCACTGTAGATGACTTACAGGTCTGATTACAAGACCCCAAAGTGTTGAAAAAGTCCTGAGTCAGGGTTTAAAAAAACACTTTATGGCAGTTTAAACAGGAGACAGAAACCTGTGCTGGGATTTCAGGTAGAAAACACACGACCCGCTGCTTTAAGGGCGCAGCTCTGCTCTCAGACCTGTTTTCAGGATTTTTCTGCACATCAGATGTGTCAATAAGACTTTCTAATTTCCCCGTGCACCGCCGTTGTGTTAATTGCTGCTCTGAGCTGCCGACCTCTTCTGGGATGTCCTGCTCATTACGGAGACATCCCTGATGAGGCGCCGCGGACCGCGGAGGAAAGAAAAATCAAAAGGCATCAGCGGCGAGGAGGCAGGAGGAGGAGAACTGACCAAAATCATGGCTGCAGAACGAAACAGAGGACACTCTGAATCCAGAAAATATGAATATAATTTTATGAAGTAACTCAACTCGTGACTTTCATGTCTAAACTTCAAAAACAGAAACGATGCTCAGCCTGTGACATTTCTCACATTTTGCCCTCTTTCTCTCTGATTTGTTCAGTAAATCTGTAAAATAACTCGCTGCTCCATCATCGTGCCTCTTCAGAATGATCCTAATTTGGTGGTGACTCATATTTAAGAGGACGCACGTCTGCTGTAAAAGCCTGAACACAGTTTAACAGCCGCAGGGCCGCTCTCGTGTTGTCGTGCTCCGACATAAAGACTCTCACAGCTGAGCACATTACGCATGGATTTCTTTGTCCTTCGTGTCTTTGTGTCTTTACCTCCCGTGTTGTTGCTAGGAGACACTGGATCGTTGCTCTGATTGGCAGGTTGGTCCGTCAGTCTCTTGGTGTCTGTGTTGTTTGAGGGTTTGTGGGATTTCTTGTTCTTGATGAGGATTTTGCCCATCAGCTCCTGAGGGCTGGGCAGGGGGACGCCGGACTCCAGCTGCAAACACACACACATACACACACACATTGGCAACAGAACACACAATTTGTGATATATTTAATATAACCTGTGTGTGTGTGTGTGTGTCACTTACAGGGTATTTGTCCAGAGGGTCAATCAACAGAGCTTCTCCAAAAATAGACTGACAATATTCAGCCATTTTAGCCTGCTGCTTCAAACTGACAGGCAGACAGACAGACAGACAGACAGATATTTCAGCGTTCGTTTAGTTCACTTGACACGTGAATTAGTAAATAAATAACGAAATGATTCTCACGAGTCGACGTGGTTTTCGAAGGAGAGTATGACGGGGAAAGGTGACGTCTTGAAGGCGCACTCTGCGATGGCTTCAATCACCTCCTGGAAAATAAATCAAAAACACAAAGACACACAGACCACGATGAAAGACAAACTAGAGGATCCAAAAGTGATTTTTAATAAATGTTTTTGGTCGTTACGTTTTTACGCCTGGCACCTTCAGATGCTTCAAGAGAGAGAATGCATTAACAGGTGTGATGAAGTACCAAGTACACAAGTTAAAGTCCTCATCAGGGTCGCAGAGAGGACCGGAGCCTATCCGCAGAGACTTACAGGGCGAGGTAGACTCTGGACAAGTCGCTATAGAGACAAACATTCACATTTACCCATATGAGCAATTAAGAGTCGCCAATTAACCTGCTGGGCGCATGTCTTTGGAGGTTTGGAGGTTCAAACCAAATGTACTCAGAGTATTAAAGTAATAATACTTCTTTCACCCCTGTGACTGATTTATTATTATATTTCAAATGTTAATACTGCTGCATACGTGTGTACTGTTACTACTGTAGCTGCTGAAGGTTGAACTTTACTGTCAGATTACACACCTTAAAAGAGATCTCTGATGTCATGGTGAAGCCGTGCGTGATGACGGGTTCCTCCTCTGCGGTTCGTCCTTTCCACACGTCTAATTCCACACAGCGGCATCCGGCCAAAAGAACCTGCCGGTACATCTCAACTGAGGAGCTCCCCGCCAGCTGGCCCGCTGCAACGCGAGAAGAAGAAGAAGAAGAAGAAGAAGAGGAAGATTAAACTGCAAAGCTACCGCTCGTCTCTGCTGGACGTCAGAAGATTCTGATATGTTGATGAATGAATAAGAACTAGAATCGGTCCAGACTCTGAGTCTATTATTTTTCAAGAAACAAACCAGAGTTGGCTCCGGTTCGTCCAAATTTGGACTTTTGGATAATTTACAACCCGAGGACGGGGTTTCTGTCTGCCTTTGCACCGGTATCAGGTCCTGGTTCAGGACTTTTCATGAGCCTGCAGCGTCTCAGAGCCTCGGTACAACGCTCTGTCACCAGCTCCTTCAGCATCATTTTGGACTACATTTATGGTTCCCAAGCTACATACTATAGTAGATGTTATTCTCACAACCAAACAATGCAAACAAAGACTAAACATCAAAATGGAATATAGAAAATAAAGTGCTTTTTAAAAATATGTTCCAATATATATATATTTTAGCACATTTTCTGCAACAATCTCACCTGTAAAAGTTTCCTGTAGAAGGTTTTTACATCTTCTATCAAACAGCCTTTGAATGCATCACTGCAGCATTGTGTGTGTGTGTGTGTGTGCGTACCTGTCAGGTATGTATTATGTGACGAGTTGATGAAGTAGTGGGACAGGGGGAAGTTCATGTCTTCAGACTGGTCCAGTTTCTCTGGCGGGATGACGCCGTTCTCATCGCTGGACAGATAACTGGAGAATGCCTGCAGAGAGATGACGCCTACATAACACACACACACACACACACACACACACACATGCACAGAAAGGGTCAGTCATACCGAACACTGCCTTTCTTATTAGGGATAGAAACGTGACCGTACTTCTTGCTCTGCTACTTGTTGGAACAAATAAGCACTGGCATGGTTTTTCTGGACATTTTTGGACACAACTTTACCATTTTTAGACTCTTGCTAAACCAAATTTGCCACAAAATAATTTCCATCAGTGTCTGACCATCATAACAGCTTCAGAAATGCCGGATTTCAAGTCTGTGCCACATTTTCTTTTGGCAGGATTCAACCTGGATGTGAGCACCTTCAGTGCTTTTTTTAGTGGTTTCCTCTCTGTGGGGATGTGGGCGGTTTTTGGTATCAACCCATGTAAAAAAAACAACATGTACCTTGCTTCAGCTGTGCCTGGTCGTGTTGGTACCTCTCCATCAGGGCGTTCGTCTGCGCAGGACGAAGAGGCGGGTAGAGGATTTCGTTCAGCCTCGGGTCTCTCTGCTTGTTGTTGATGAACTCTGTCATCTGGTCGACTGACAGCGCCCCGTTATCGGCTCCTCTACAGACCAGAGCAGGGTGAAGGGATGAGGTTACACAGGAGGTCCTACAGGATGTCTACAGGTCCTCCAAACTTCAAAACAACCTCTTTTTCTGGTGCATCAACATCGATACACTTCCATAAGACACAGCCTCTCTCTTTAATCCTTCTCTGTGTACAAGTGGGACAGAAGATGAATCGTTATTCATCTTTCTTCACATATCAAAGAAAATGGCCTGAAGCAAGTAACAGCAGCTTATTTTGTGGAGTAGCTTGCAATATTTATAAGTCTCAGAGCTGATCAGAGGTCAGTGACTGCAGCTGTAAAGGATCGTGGAAATACTTACTCCTGTTTGAAGATGTTGCAGAGCTCAGGACGAGGACACAGACTGTCCAAAAAGCTCTTGTAAACCTCAAGTGTGAAGTCTTCCAGTTTGATGCTGTCACCCTGTCAGATATACAACCACGTTTTAAAAACCAACAAACCATTCCTCCTCAAGCTTTTATATTTCATTTCCCCCAAAACTTAAAAATCTTTCTGCGCCCGCAGGAATATTCGACGTGAGATCGAGCAGAGAATTTCTGTTTTTTCTCTGGTTGCCTCTCTTCTAAAACTTGATGACCCAGATATTTGAGCTCATTTCAACCCTCCGTGCACTGTGAGTCACTGTGGACAAAAAGCCTCAGATAAAAGCCTCGAGAACAAACAGAAAAAAGAAAGACGGCTGCGTGCATCTTGCTGTTACGCTGTTCTGAACTATAAACTCTCTTGTTTAGATATTTGCAATTAAGAGAATATTATATTAAAGAAGTAAAAAAGGGCGGCGTCAGAGGGAAGAAATCCAGCGGTAGAAGTGTTTATTAAGGCATACAATAAAAAAACATTAAGGATTATCTCTATGCTTTAATGGAAAGTCAACCTAAAACTACACTCACATCACAACTCTTAAGACAGCAAACACGTTGGACATACAGATCATACAAATCATTCACATAAATCTGGAGTTATCCAAAAATAAAGAGAGCCATTCTGGGAAAAGAGTGAATGTAGCATCGAACGAGGTATCAGGGCAAGTTTTATATCTAGGTAATATAACTGATGTGGTGCTAAAGGAAGATAATTATTACTCACAGCTAGTAGAAAGGCCCAGACACAGTCAGTGGTCAGATAAAGTACGGGAAATATTCATGATGGAAAAAATGACTTCTTATTCTTTAAGAGTGAAAATGTGTTTAACAGAACTAATGGATTGTTAAGGTAACAGTACAGTAAAGTGTAACAAGGGATGTAAGCTGCCTTCAAATTTGAGGAAATCAAAATGCCGTAAACTACAGTATCCTTCCGCCGTCTAGTTTTTGTTCATAAGTTACTGTTAGTACATTAGAAAACTGAAATTCAAGAAGGAAATATGCCAGTTATGTCACATTTGATACCACGTAAACTCATATTTTTAAAGAATTGTAATCGTCAGGGCTTAAAACCAACGACCTCGTCATCTCTACAAATCAAAAAGTTTAAATCGAATTGTGGATTTGGAGACTCCCGACAATAACAATAACAATAATTATTATAATAATTACCCGACTGTAGGGCAGCCTGCAGTTCTCCAGGGCATTCTCCACTCTCTTTCTGTCCGAGGAAAACAGTCGAACGATGCTGCGACAGACAACGACATCACAACATCATCAGCTCATCCCCAAACCTGCATTTTGACTTCTTAAAATATCTCCTCTGTCTGATTAACTACCCACAATTTACTCCTCTAACTCCCTCAAACGTCCTCCTCCGACAGCCACAAAATCCTTCACCTTCCCCCAAACCTCCTGATCTCACATTAACTGTAACTAATTTCACCCTTAATCTCCAATCTAAAACTTCCCTTTACTGTCAGGATACATCAACTGACCTTAATTCTCCTCCCGGTTCCCTCCTAAAATACAGCTTTCCTTCATAACTGTATAATCCATCTCATCCTCTGGCAGTGGTTGATTACCAGGTCAGTGCTGAATTAAGCACCTTCATGAATCCTGTCCCTGTTTTTGCTTTCCCAAGTGCACATGGAATTAAGTTTATTTTTGGAAGCGAGGGACAGGAAAGAGCAAAGTTTGAGTTTGTGCGCGTCTCTGCAGGTTTCGTCGGGCTATTTTCTCACATCCTCAACCACGTGTCTGAAAGTGAACACTCAGACAGAACCACTGATTAAAGATTAGGAAGCTAATAATAATAATGATGATCAGGAACTCACTTCTTGACAGGGATTCTCCCCTCTGCGTTGGGCTGGAGAGTTAACTTAACGTACCTGAAACAAAGAGAGTATGAAAGTTCAGACTCCCAAACATCCACAGAGGACGACCCGGCAAACTGAGGAAGAGTTTAATACAACTTAACCACGAATACATGATGATAAATATAAGAGCAGACAGCTCCTCTCGGTGTCCCTGTTGCAAAACATTCTTCTGAGTCCTGAGGTAATATCTCGATTTAGTTTTGGTTATTATCTCTCAAATTTAAATTTAACATGCTACATGCAGATGGGCCACCATCGGTGTCTCTAATGCCGGATGCTAACAAACTGCATACATCTTTTATTTTTATTGATATATTCATTCTGCTAGATCTATGCTGTGAATATCTTTCTATGTTTGCCATATTTATACCGTTTATACCTTTTTTAGATTTGCTGGATTTTTCTTGGATCTCTTTAAGCTTGTGTATGTTTTATATTATATTTCATGTTTAGTGATGTTTGCTGAAGGCAGCGCTGACTTGACTTTTTCTGTTTTTTCATTTGTTTATTTAATGGGACCATGTACAGTATTAAACATAAACATTACACATTTGATGCACTGCAGCTTCAAGCTACTTTTTCATCTGCAGACACAATGAAAACATATTACAGCACAAAGCAAGAAACACAAAGTTACACACAACAGCACATAACACACACCCACAGTGTCAGTGGCTACAGAGCTGAGTGTCCTTTAGCAGACTGTTTCATTTGGTTTGAAATGTACTGATGGAGCTGCAGCTCTTTATATCGTCAGGGAGGGCGTTCCACTTTCACAGTGAAGGCTGATCGCCCAAATGCAGAGCGACGAAATGGTACGGTCCAATCTGGTACAGAGGATATTCCGGAGGATCTAACAGAGCTGACTGAGTGAGTGGAGGACGGGTCAAACCATTTAAAGTTTTATAGACAAGGCACAAATTTGAAAATAAGATAAAATTCTCAAAGCTCAGTAAATTGTATTTTTTCCAGCACAGTGATGGAAACTGGCTTTTTGTTTGTATATGGATTCAAGAGGTCTTAAGGTTGTGTCTCCAGCCTGCCCCCAACATGTAAAAAAGTAAAAAGAAAACACTATTCTACATCAGATAATAGGATGTTTACATGATTTTAGGCTTATTTCAATAATCTTTTAACCTCAAGGGCCTAAACGTGACTTCCTCGTCTTTTAACGGACACACAGTAGTCGTATAACTCTCCGCGTTAAATATAGGCTGGGTTGCACCATCTCAAATCAAAGTAAATCCAGATTCAAAGAATTAGGCAGAGCCCTGTTACAAACTGTTATTGTGTAAACTGAAATGACACAGTATGGAGATGCTTTCTCGCTTAAAAGAAATGAATGAAAAATAAATGTTTTGTTCGTCTCTGTGTGTCCGATCTGGTTCCAGCCCACCGTGACCCTGATGAAGGGATGAGCGGTTACAGATAATGGATGGATGGATGGCCAAAGTTAGCTGTTGCTCTGCACGCGGCTGAAAGTTAAGTAGGTCAAACAGGTCCCCATCCACCCTCCGAGCCAGCAGGAGTTGAAGCATCAGCCGTGGTGCAGCTACATTTCTGTCACTGCCACGTTTGACAGTCGATGCTTTGAGCTTCCCGTGTTCAGTCTTAAGTGAGTTAATGCTGGATCGCATCTTAAACTGGACTTTAAACAGTTTAATCCACATTTGGAGAAGAATTAGGAGGTCTAAGAAGAGAGGTGAAGTTTGGTGCAGCATAATTTAAATTTAAATCATGATTTAATCATCAGGTTTATGCTGCTATATTTTTCTTCATCAACAAACAATGCATCAGCCCTAAAACAGCTGGGCGCTGCGTTTTTTTTAAGCAAACGTTAGCAGAAAGAAATAATGCATTTGTTTTGGGGGACTATTTTCAGCGGTGGATGGATTAACACACATTCGATGCTCTCGAGTGTGAGTATTTATGGCAGCGGGATCACGTAGGTGGAATCGACTGGAAATAAACTGCAGCGTTTGTGTTCATGGTAATAATAAAATAATAAGAGATGCCACTCAGTGCCACAGCGTGGCTCGCTGATGTGTCTCTAATAGATTTTGGAGCAGAGGATTAAAATATATCAGGCTCTGAATACACAGTGCATCGTAGTGCGGACACAAACAAGGCACACACACGTTTACCTCCGATGTCGGTAAGTGTGTCAATAAACAACTGAAGCAGCAGGTGGGGGTGGTGCACAGGTCTTGACCAATGACAGCATGTTGACCTGTGTGGCGGCTGTCGCAGTGCGTTTGTAGAATGAGCGGTGGGAGTGTGATTTACCGGCGGGCCATTAATAATAGACGTATGAAATTATCTCGCGGGCCGAGCCTTGAGTTTGACAAGTCTGCTTTAAATAGACTTAAGTGTGTGTGTGTGTGTGTGTGTGTGTGTGCCCGCGTTGGTTTCACCTGTAAATGAGGACATTTCATCAGAATATGCACCAACACTGTGAGGACGTAACGTATTGTTAAAGACAGTTGACGTGTCCTCACAAAACCTTCTCTGTATGTGTGTGTGCGTGTGTGTGTGCGCACGTTGGTTTCACCTACATACGAGGACATTGCATCTGATTGCGCAACTCATTGTGAGGACACCGTGTGTTTATGAGGACAGTTGACATGTCGTGAAGTGTAGAAGCACTTATCTAGTGTGTGTGTGTGTGTGTGTGTGTGTGTGTGTGTGTACTCACGCCTTCAACAGACTGTGGTCTCTGTTGAGATTGTGGCTCAGCAGGTTGGAAGACAGAGAAAACAGTTCCTCACACCACACCTACCGAAATCAGACACTCACATCATCACCATCATCATCATCATCATCATCATCATCACCATCATCCGCTGCAGTGACTTCGGTACCTTCGCCTCGTCCTCCTGCGAAGCGATGAAGTTGAGCTGGTTGACGTTCACGAGGTCCGAAGCCGTAACCACGGTAACCATGCGGTTCTCGAGCCGGCCAACCAGGTTCCCCACGTCGAGCAGCTCCCGCAGCTTGGCCTCCTTATTGGACGACACAGAGTTAAACGGTGAGAGCGTTATATTCCTCACAGATAAACCAAAGATCATCTTTGGACAACTTAATTTAATTTAAAGACAACATTATTTATGTGTTCCTATGAACCCTGTTTGAACTCAGTCATCTCACGTTGTTTAACATCTTGCCGGTACACGTGGTGTTTTGTCAGTTTAAGTTGGCACCAGCGGCGTTTGCCATTTCATGCGGAAACTCTGCAGATCCCCTGCAAACTGCCAATGTGTTCGCACACAGGATTAGGTCTGCGCTGTCCGTGAATGTCATGAATGTGCAAAACAATATCAGGAACATCAACGATCAGATAATATGTGGTATAATAAAACCAAAACAAAGTGTTAATGTCCCAGATATCATCAGAAAACGGTGAAGAGTGTTAAATTAGTCAAATTCCAAGCCGGCTTTTGTGTATTACTTTTACTTTTACACAGAGTAATCCATTACATTCTCCTGTTCGACCTCATCTTTCATGTTTTTTCGTAATATTACAAGTTTAATTACGTCCTCATCGTTGCACATAGTTCTGTTATATTTGTATTTATTTTACTTTTACTCTCTACCTTTAATATAGTATTTTATTTGTATATGATGTTAACACAGGTTATATATTTAATTTCTATCTAGCAAATAAGAACATCAGTTTCTGGGTGACAAAATAAACGCGGAGGTAGTTGAGGAACAAAGGGAGGAGGTCTGTGAAGGAGTTGCAGTAATCATGATTTAACAATATAAAAGGTATTCTTTGTTATTTATAGAGCACATTTAAGGCAACACACACAAATAGCTTTTCAGGACAGGACATAAAAGTATTAAATGCAACTCTGATAGCAGGAAAAAGATCTCACAGTGAATGAATGAAACGTAAAGAAAAGCCAAACTCACTTTAAAGGAAGAAAATAAAAGCACAAACCAGAAAACCGAACGATGAAAACATCAGCTGCTCTGCATCAGTGTCACTGAGAGGTCACGGCTCTCTAAGCAGAGAGGTGCAGGCATGAGACAGCACACACTTGACACATAAAAGGCTGGAAGATAAAGTGGAGTACCTACCTTGGGTGTTTTGGTGCTTCTTCCCGTTCTGACATCTTTTACGAGCGTCAGGTCCAACAGTTCTGTCTCCTAAAGAAGAAACACACACACACACAGTCAGCTGTTATCTGGGAGGTAGGTGCTACATCCTGTTTCCTGCTGAGGATTTAAGCCCACCTGAAGAGAAAGTGTGTGTGTGTGTGTGTGTCAATCAATGCTCGCTCGGCTTGCTCTTTGCAATACCTATTCAGTTGTTCCTACAGTCTTTAAATTGTGATATTATCTGTGCAGCTCTTGTTTAAACAGACTTACAGTTTGTCAGATTTAGGAATTTAATATACATAACTATGTTTTCCTTAGTGTGTAATCACCTGAAGAATGAGGCTTTGTATTGCAGGTGAGGAGGTTGCAATCAGCGACACACGCAACTTAAACACGACGATGCTGCGAGACCTGAACATCTACCTGGAGATGTAACTGAATCCTACACACCGGTTCTTCAAGTCAAAGGTGAAATAATAATTCTCACGTGTTCGTTACTTTTCTATATCACGATATTTTGTGTAATTGTCAATAGTAGCAACTGTAGCAAGACTTGTTTCTCGATACCTGCAGCTGGTTTGGCTGCAGATGTACAACAAGAGTCAAGTTGTTCGATGGAACTCATATTTCAACTAGTATGTAATTAATTTAAATAGGAAAATATCACATTGTGTTATTTTATTTAGTTATTGTTCTTGTAAAAATATGGTACACATCTTCTCACAAATGAAGATTTGAAGGTGTTTTTTCTTTGTATTATTATTGTTATTTTATTTTTTTAACATATTTTTTTAGGGGGCTTTTTAGTTTTACATACAGTAATTGACCAATTCAATGCATTCAGATGCTCCCATTAACAGGTAGTAAGATGAATGCAATGTACAAGGAGTACTGACATCAACAAGAACCCATCATCTCTTCCAACCCACTTTGAAAATTAAAAAAAACAACAAAATTAGTTATTGAAAATTCTTTGAATTATTGAGACAGCTTGGATTTGTTTTTAATCATGTTGAGGTCTGGACTGTTCAATCAACTAAATCCATTTTTTTTTAATTAGCAAAAATAATCTAATATTGTCACATGGGACATCTTTCTGCATTAATTATACTTACAGTAACATTTTAAATGCAGGACTATTTTATTACAGTGTGTGAGGATGTGAATACTTCCTCCATTACTGGAAATGTATTCATATTTGAGAGGGTAAGGTGAGATTTCAACTAATATGCAATTAGTCTTTGACTCAGAACTGTGTCTGACCCGAGTCCCGATTCTGATGACTAAATATTGATGAGTCCAATCTGGACTTAATTAACTTTCAGCATGAGGCTGAATTTGCTCCTCATCATCTGAGGAGATACTTAACAACAGAGGTGATTTGATTGTGTCTGTGCGGCTCGACCTTGTTTTGGTCCGTCCAGTAGAGGTAAAATCCATGAGCATCCACATGCAGAGTCACTGGAGTCACGGTGGACAGATCCTAGAGAGAAAAAGACCAGTGCGATCAGTCCAAAAACATTTTCTACACTCATGTGCAAACAGAAAGCACTTCTTCATGCTCAAAAATCCCATCTCATAATATAATGGATTCTCTTTGTTAGTGTCATATTAGTGCAAATGACTATTATGCAACACTACACCTGTCTGTGCAGAAGTGATGGCCGTGATTCATCAATCTAATTTTCCTGCTCAACTTTTAAAAACGTGCTCGTCAAACAGGGAACATGGTGCGACTGAACAAAAAGGAGGATTCTGGACGCCGTGTAACTCTTACGTGTTACAGACTAAAGTTCTGTTCGGTTGTCATGACATCCAACTATTGTCCCAGTTGCCATAGTAACCCACCATGACAGCTCGCACTGGGTTGCAGGTGGAATAAGGCAGTGCAGCTGTCCTGATGTTCAGCCTCTGCATTGAATTCTTGAATCTAATACTAAGCCCGTGTGTCGTTCCGGGAAGTTATTTCATTTAAAATCTTGGCAGCAAACGTTGCAGCCATCAGAGGAGTTGCAGTGTTATGACGTCTTTGAGCTCGCAGCCAGATTTGAAGTCGGGAATAAAAAGATGACAAGAAGGCAGGAATCAAGGCTATTTTTGAATAACGAGTAAACAAAAGATGCATGCTTTTGAGAAGTTTAGTATAAAATCCAAATAAAGTCTATGTTTTAAATGTTTCCACGGCTTAAATTCGGTGTC
The DNA here is from genome assembly GCF_000972845.2 of Larimichthys crocea. Lineage (NCBI taxonomy): Eukaryota > Metazoa > Chordata > Actinopteri > Sciaenidae > Larimichthys > Larimichthys crocea. The sequence goes on along the minus strand of NC_040017.1, from coordinate 19,581,890 downwards.
AGACGTTCTTTTCATTATCTATGCTCTCTTCAAAGCTGAAATTTGTACGAGAATATCTAACGTCTCACTTGGGGAATGGAGGAACTTTGATCCACTAAACCAGAGCAGAACGGTGGAAAGAAGAACAAAATCTTTAGTTAGTCCAACGACGAGTTAACATTCAGCTGATCTTAGATGTTGGGGGAGTGTTTGTGGATGTAATTAAACTAGCAGCTTGCTGGTACTTCAGCTACACTCATATTTGCATAATTATTCAAGTCGTCTGTGTAGTTAGCTGCAAACTATTTTATTGTACCATTGTTTCTGTACTTTAACTGAACCCCCCCCTGGATTCTGTCTTTGCACACATTTGACCTTTGCGTAGTGCACGTGTGCAGAGTTTGTAAAAACCAAACGTTAGTCAGTTGGTTATAAATATTGATTATTTGTATTTAGAGTTGTGCAGTATCCTTACCTGCCCTCTAGTTTCTGGAAGGCAGCTGTGTATATACCTGAAGCTGACATTTGTTGCACTTTCCCACACAGTGGGACATTTTCAAACGATCTGTGTGTACTTACAAACTCAACCTTTGAGGCCTTTGACATGTGCAGCACATTATCACATTTTTTACAAAGTTTAAACTCCTTTTCTGAGCTGAACAAATTACATTTCCCCGTATAGCTGCTGTTGCTGTAGGTCGACTTCTACAACTGAAATAATTGGCAGCTTGTGATGCTGTGCACTCAGGAAGGAGCCCAGACTAATTCCGACAAAGACAGTGCTGTGTTAAAAAGTTAAAACTGTAACTTTGCATCTTTTAAACATTTTGCATCTTTTGTTTAATTATGCTCCAGCATATGATGTTAATAAAACATAAAGAATCCATGTCTGAGTGACAAAATAGGTCAATTTTAGTGTAAATGACTCTTTTGTTAAGTTAAGGAAAGATTCTTCTCATGACAAATTGTTAGGGTATAATTAAGGTATAAGAAGGGAGCCTCTGGTGTTTGCTTTGACTGACAGGTGGGTGTCGTTACAGATGGATTGTTTGAGCACTTTGAGGACTAAACTATATTCTGAGCTCCGAAAATGGCTCGTCAGAAAACTGTGGGTGACGTCGTGGATACACTGTCCATTCTTTAAACTGTGCACGGTTGGAAAAGCAACAAATTCTGGAGTTTTTCAGTGAAGTTTGGGATCTTTTGGAAATCAGAAATACGGTTTGTGACCAGCTTTAGGAGTCCAGTCGTTAAACACTCCGCTATTAAACATCTTGTATGGACGTCAGCACTAAGGTTGTGTATATATATATATGTGTGTATATAAATATATATATGTATATATGTATTGTATTTCCCTGCATGTGTTATGGAAAGGTCATGGGTTCTGCTGTCTGTGCTGCAGCCCGCATTCAGAAAGAAGAATAAAAAAACTAGAGGAAAAGAAGATGGTTAACTCGATCCCTGGTTGTCACTTGTTGGCATGGCAACCGATTCTATTTTTCATAAAGCTCCAGCTCTACATGTTGGAGAAAACACACACACACACACACACACACACACACACTGGTTCAATCATGGTGAACGGATTCAACAGTATATTGGATTAACTCTCTCCCGTGAGTATGATTCATCATATTATATGGCTCAATACATTTGATTCACACACACACACACACACACAAAATCTGTTTAGGTGGTGGTAACCATGCCAGTTACCATGGCAACCGGACAGCACGTTTTTCTTATAGTCAAGGACTTCAGCATACCAACACACACACACACACACACACACACACACACCTACAATTATGTGTTTGTTCTGTGTGTGCACATAACAGCATTGGGGGAGTTTTGCAAGTGTGTGTTTTATACACATTTAAACACACACACAAACACACACACACAGTACAGTAAATGCATACTAATGGACTCCATACCAACAGGTGGCAATAAAAGAAACTGCATTTCACACGCACACACACACACATTTAAACACACACACAGACACACACACACACACACACACAGGTATTTACTGCCAAAGCTCAAACAAATAAAGAGTCCACACACCTGACAACATGACACATTTCCTCCTCCTGTCACTCAAATTGAACTCATCTGGATTCAGTTTGTGTGTGAGAATAATTAAATAATAAAAAATATGTACAAACATTATATTAAATTTAAAAAGCTAAATAATAATGAAGATAATCAGCTTGTGTTTGTGTGACTCAGAGAAAATCAGCGTCCTTACCTCGTCCCATTTAATGAAGTTGCTTCCGTTCCTCAGTGTGTGTGAGACGGCGGGAGGCTGGAGTTTCAGTGCATGGACCCCCGGCTGAGCGCTCGCCATGGCTTCACACACACATTAACACACTCTCTCTCTTTCTTTCACACACACACAAACAAACTAGAGATGCTGAGACTCAGACACTTGGATGCTGCATCTCATGTCATGTCCGAGCCCAAACTCCTTCAGAAGTCAGACAGAGACGCTCAGCGGCAGCGGCGGCATCCTCTCCTCCTCCTCCTCGTCTTCTCTTTCTCACTGATCACTCTTTTTTAATTTCAGCCTTCTTCTCCTTCTCCTCCTCTTTCTCTTTGCTCTGTCTCCCTTTCTCTATCCTCTCTTTTCTTTAACGCTCCCTCCTCTCTTTTGCTTCTCCTTCCTCCCTCCCTCTGTTTGTCTCCCCCTCTCTCCTCTGTTGGTGCTGCATCTCACAGAGAGACAGACTGAAACAGATGCCTTTGTGGGAGACAGGATATATGTGTGTGTGTGTGTGGAGTGTGTGTGTGCACGCACTGCCTCCACAAATTGACTCATCGGTGACATGCGCACAACGGCAGCTTCCCACAGATGGGGGAGGGATAAGAGAGGGAGAGCAGGAGCGACGGGGAGAGGCAAAGAGAGAGAGAAAAAGAAAGAAGAGAGTGGGAGAGATGGAGAGAAACGAAAAGAGAAGAGGAAGGAGGGAAAAGAGAGAGAGAGAATATAACGCTAGTGGGAGAAAAAGAGAAAGAGGGTGGGCGTTTTAGTTCTGGGCGAATCAAACCAAACCAGGAATTCGGTCAAATGAGGCCACTTTTGAATATACACTACACTGACATAAGTATGTGGACACTAACATGACAGTCCTGAACCATCGGCACCAATCTGCTGCTGCTCTAACAGCCTCCACTCTCCTCGCTCCATCAGGTTTTTGCAGGGATTTGCTCTCGGACAGCATTAGTGAGGTTTGCCACCGATGTTGGCTGTAGAGGTCACGGCTCTCTGCAAGCCACAGAAAATCTTCTACACCAAACTGGGAGAAGGAGTTTCATCGCTTTAGGGTAGAGGGGTACAAGGTCTTATTTTGGGACGGTAATGAGGATCTCGTCTGCTGCTGTTGTGTGCATGCATCGCCTTGTTAGTTCAGGACATTCACACTGACAAACAATCAAAATACAGCGCGACAAGGACATGTTAGTGCAGTGCTACTCACATAGAATCAAGCTCCAGTTGTATAGGGGCACAGATGTATCATGTCCAGTTGTTGTGTTGTAGAGGAGGTCCTCTCTGAAGAGCTGGAGGTCTTGTGAAGGTAGAGAGGGACGCCCCTGATCTAGTAGGAACTGGTAGGACGTTCCACCAACGGGGAACAACAGACGAGAAAAGTTTGGATTGTCCCGAATGTACGGGTGGCAGAACCAGGAGGAGGTAACATCTGTCTGTATGAGGACGTTCAAGAACTGGAGACTGCTTTGTAGTCAGCGTTAGAGATTTGAGTTTAATGTGGGCTGCTGCAGGTAGACAGAGGAACTCGATGAGCAGCAGGATAACGCAACCTTTTGGGTTGATTGGGCGTTACAGTAATCGAGTCGCAAGATGACCACAGGCCGTATCAGGAGTTGGGTAACGTGTTGAGGTCATGTAAGGCAAAGCACAGGTAATGTGATCACCTTTCACCTCTTAATCCTTTATGACACACGGCTCTCCTCTACATATTAGAACATTTGACATCTTTAATTATAAAATATATCTTAAATAGTCTGGATAAGAATGATTCTGGGGTATTGCTTGGTGTTGGATGGAAACCAAATTCGGTGGCATTAGCCACCCCAATGAGTTGCTATGTTGAAACAAGAAAGATCTTTCCCCAAACTGTTGGCACTATTAAAATCATTTTATGCTGTAATAATTATAATCATCCTATCAGAATTATAAAACCCCAAAAATATGTGTGATGGTGTCCACATGCAATATAATCTACTAAAATATCTAAAAATACGCTGGTTGGAATGAAGTTATTTTATGTTTACAAGCAAAACTAATTATAACAGAGGAAGGAGGAGAGTAGGCGAGACAGAGAAGATTCAATAATTGAATATTGGAACAATATATATAGAAAAAAAATACAATAACAAACGGTAATGTGTCTCTGCCTACAAACTCATATCCAGTAAAGAGAAACATGGTTTAGAGTGTGAGCATGTGAGTAGTGATTCAGAGGACAGTCTAATATCTGCTCTGTGTGTTGTCTTTAATAATGAGCAGTCAAAGTGAAACATGCTGTCAAGTGTTTGCAGAGCAGCAGACAAAATAGATCCATAAATACAATAACGTGCTCATAAAAATGCTTCATGCTCTGATATTGCACAGATGTCTATGACAAAATGTGTTCGCTGATGCATCTATCTCCTTTTTTGCAGATACGAATAATGATTAACCACAGCCTGCAGTTCTCTAAACTAGTTTTTGGTCTGTTGATTATCCAGGAGAACAAAGACAATATGTTTTCTATTCGTGCCAGAAGAAGCACAAACTGGATGAAAAGTTGAGAATGATAAAAACAGAAATCCTCATTGTTAATTTTTTAGAAGACCTGCAGACCTGAAGACTTGAAGACCTGCAGAACTAAAGACTTGAAAACCTGCAGAACTAAAGACCTGAAGACTTGAAGACCTGCAGAACCAAAGACCTGAAGACTCGAAGACCTGCAGTACTAAAGACCTGGAGACTTGAAGACCTGCAGAACTAAAGACCTGCAGACTTGAAGACCTACAGAACTAAAGACCTGAAGACTTGAAGACCTGCAGTACTAAAGACCTGCAGACTTGAAGACCTGCAGAACTTGACGACCTGCAGACTTGAACACCTACAGAACTAAAGACCTGAAGACTTGAAGACCTGCAGAACTAAAGACCTGAAGACTTGAAGACCTGCAGAACTAACGACCTAAAGACTTGAAGGCCTGCAGAACTAAAGACTTGAAGACATAAAGACTTGAAGACATTAAGACTTAGGGCAGCAGATAATGTTTATATTTTTAAAAACAAACTCATGACTTATCTTTTTAAATCTGGGTTTTACTTGAACTATTGTAACTGTACTAACTATAACTAACTGTTTTGTTTAATTATTGTTCATTTTTAGTCTTTTATTATTATTTATTTTATTTTCTATTTTGGGGGGTCACTGTGTACTTTGTGCTACATGAAAAGTAAAAAGTGCTGTACAAAAAAAGTCAGAATAACAAACTATTGTTTTATACCACGAGGTGTATGAGAATGTAATTTGACCCGTTTTGTCTGACCAATAGCCCAAAAAAACCCAAAAATTCAGTTTAGAAAGAAAGAAAATCATATGTGAATAGCAGCAACTTGAGAATGTGTGACGTTTTTGCTCAATAAATGACTTGAAAGACTTTTAGATCACCAAATCTGTGAGAGAAGTGACTAATTGATTTCAGTACTTGGTAGATTTTTGTTTTCCAAGAGCACAATAACGACAATAACGACACGCACTCCTCCTCTTTTCCCTCCAATCACCTTTTGCAATTGATTAAAGCATCTTTAAGTGCCATTAGTCAATGTCCACTGTTTGTCCTAACACACACACACACAGCCTACACACTAACATTCAATCAAAATATTGATTCCCACGCATGCATTTTACAAGACATGAGACAAAACAGCATTCTGTCAATGTCACAGTGTGACCCCTTAACCTGCGCCACTGCCTTACACACAAATATCACATATTTGATACACTTTATATGCTCTTTCAAGGCCCAGTTTATGAGCCTGCAGCCTCCTACACACTCACACTTAAATGCATACAAAGACATGTGCAGAGACTCATGTTGCCATGACGCTGCGAGATACTGTTAGTCACCGCCAGAGCCAAATATACCGGCAAATATCCAAAATTAACATATTGTTTGATACGACCTTGGCACTGCACCAAAATATGAATGTATCTGACATCATCAGATCATATTTAAACACAAATATGAAGCTGGACTTTGCAGTACAAATGCTCTTTAGTCTGCATAACAATCCAGTATTGTTCACAGATACGCAGATAGACACAGGGGAAGCATTGCAACAGTTTTATGGCTGTCAGCACAAAAGAGCAGTTGAGGTGCTCTGTGAGATGAGACGGAGGCTTTAGAGGAGCTCCCACAGCAGAGGTGGGAGGTTTTGTCTCAGATGGATTCACTTCAGGATCTTCCTGTTGAATTTACATGTGAACACACACACTCCTCTGGTACTGCTGCACCTGTAGTGCCTGTTAATTGTAGTTTTGGAGTGTGCTGTGATTCCCAAATCATAATCTGAAAAACAGTCAATGGATCCCCAGTCAGATCATCATTCTTTTCAGTTACTATTCATTTAAATTTAATTTCACTTGGTTTTTGTATCAATGCACAAAATGTACATTTCTTAACCAGCTCGTAATATGTTTCTGGTAACAAATGCACCAGAGACTCTCTATGGAACAGCTAAACTACAAAACTGCAGTTCCTCTAACGTCCACTTGAGGCTGGCTCCAGGAGTGAGTCAGTCTCCATAAGTCCCCATGTCCAAATGTCCAACTTCACAGCAGAAATAAACATGTTTACAGCCTGGTGGTGGTGGGTGTCGTCACAGATGACCCAGGCGCCATTCGGTTCGACTCAAGTCCACCAATCTTCAAGAGGCAGAAGAGGCCGAATTACTAACATGTGCAATATTATTTAAATCATTCCGCTACAGTGGTCCCTCGTTTATCGCGGGGGATACGTTCTAAAAATAACCCGCAATAAACGAAATCCGTGAAGTAAGTTTTACAATTATTATACATGTTTTAAGACCGTAAAACCCCTAACCACACACTTTTATACACCTTTTTACACGCATTTTGTACAGTACTCCCTTAGTTGATCAGGACGCAGAACACAATGCACGTTCATACTGCACAGTACGCTGTAAAAAAAAAAAACATGTAAAATTACACTAAATAAATCCAAGAAACAGCAAGTCTGTGAAAAGTGAACCGCGTTATAGCGAGGGACGACTGTACTTTTCTACTTTAGTACTTGTTTTGAAAATCTGTACACTTGCCTGTGGATTGTCTGTCTTTGTTGTGTTTTTTGCACCTTTATTTGATTCTATTTCTGTAGTGTATATTACACTTTCTGCTGTAACAAGTGAATTTCCCTGTTGTGGGATAAATAAGTATTATCTACTCTAATCTAATTCTTTATACTGTCAGTGACTACAAATATGATTTTACAGAGTTCTGCTGTAATTGAGTTTTACAGTGTAACTGATAATCATAATGCAATCATTTTCCTTTTCCAGGGCTTGTTCATGACCCGTATCATTACATGACGCCATGCTGGCCGATGCCACCAAATCTCTAAAAGCTGTATCATACCAGTCGGAAAAAACCCCAAGAAGGCTTGAACAAAAACTGCAATTTTTCTGCCCGGAAATTGTTTTCTAATTTGCCACGCGCCGCATTACCATAAAAAAAAAATCCCACTGACAGAAACACATACACATGTTTCCACACAAGACTCTCAAGACACTCCTACTGCCCACACACTGGCACTCACACAGACAGAGGCGCACACGTGCACACACATAAACAAGCACACACACCCCACAGTCTTCACCAGCAGATCTCCGTGCTGGGAGCTTATATAAGGGAGAGTGGGAGGCTGAGAGCTATTTCAGGACCAGAAAAGACGTAAGTGTGCGTGTGTGTGAGCGTGTGCATGTGTTTGTGTGTGTGCATGGCTATAGTACCCATATGGATTTGTATTGGACGCTGCTGTGTGTGTGTAGGCCTGCTGTAAGAACTATAAGGACTCTGATTCAGTGAGTTTCATAACCAGTCAAGTTTGAAGTGAAGTTTGGCTCAGAACCTCTGGCAGCTCAGAGAGTCTCTGTGCCTACGATGCGTTCAGCCTGCACACCACATTTAATAAAAGCAGCGAACGCACAGAGCTGCATAGCAACTGGAAAAATGCCTACATGTTTACTTGTTGTAGTCACAGACATGTCAAGTACGCCCGGATGTTGTGGCAGCAGCCTCTTTTGTCTCTCTGCTGTGATAAGAGCCTTTCCAAAGCCTCCTTTTAATTGTAGTCTTTCCCCCCCAAAAAAAAGCCTGATCTCTGGGATACATTTCAAGTTGTCGGTTGACTAACTTCCACTGAAGAAATAGTCCCTCTAAAAACTGTCTGCATGAGTACAAAAGTATTTGGACGCCTGACGATTATACCGACAGGGACATTGTATTGAAATACATATACTTTAATATGGAGTTGGTCTCCCTTTTGCAGCTATAACAGTTTCCACTCTTCTTGGAAGGCTCTTGGTGTTTCTATGGGAATTTGTGCCCAGTCAGCTATGAGGTCAGGCACTGAAGTTGGACGAGAAGGCCTGGCTCGCAATCTCGGTTCTAGTTCATTCCAAAAGGTGCTTGATAGGGGGTTGAGGTCAGGACTCTATGCGGGCCAGTCAAGTTCTTCCAAACCAAGTCTTTATGGTCCTTTGCTTTATGCACTGGGGCACAAAAGGGTCTTCCCCAAACTGTTGCCACAAAGTTGGAAGCATAGCATTGTCCAAAATGGACAAATTGGTATGCTGAAGCATTAACACAGCCCTTCACTGGAGATAAGGGGCCCATTCCAAACCCTGAAAAACAGCACCGTACCATTATCCCTCCTCCAACAAGACATGTGTGGCCAAATACTTTTGTCCATATAGAGTAACTCTTGGAACGAGTGAGAAAATATGTCTTTTCAGCCATGCTAACAGTTAGCCTCTAGGGATGGCAGCGTTGGCTGGTTGGTCCACCACTTCCAGACTGAAATATCTCCTCAAATACTGGATGGTGTTATGCAAAGACGTTCAAGGTCCCCAGGACAAATCCTATTGACTTTTGTAATCCACTGTTGCATGATGTGATTGGAGAAGAGAGGCCAAAGACGGACTGCCAAGATAGAGAAGATCAACTGGTACAGCGTAAAGAAGCATCACAGAAAATGACACACCGCGCAGGATAAAGCCGTCGAGCCAAAGATCAATTCGGTCCGTTGTTGGGCTGGATTACAGAGAATATATTTGGACTAGAGCTGGAAAACATGGCACTGTATCTGATGAATACCGAGGGTGGAGGCTGGCGTTGGTGTATCGAGGTCTGAAATGGACTGATGGTGCTCAGAAAGGAAAGGTTTTAAATGTAGGAGTGTAACGGTTCATGTATTTGACCTCTAGTTAAATGTGTTCTTGCATGCCACGAAATATTTATTGGTGTATCGGACCAAAGAAATCCCACACAGTCTTAAAGAAGTCTTTAATAAGGTAAAATATATTCAGACTGAAGTTTTTTGAGTTGTAAGTTCAGGTTCTACCTGATTGACCTGATTGGCTACACTGCCGTGAAGTCCACAGTACTTTCCCAGACGTATACTGTGTATTCAGCCAAAAACTACAGTAATTATAGAGTTACTGTGAAATTTACAGTAACCAATAATGCACTGTAGAAAATGACAGTAAGAAATTATGTACTGTAGATAATTACAGTAACCAATGATGTACTGTAGAAAATGACAGTAACCAATAATGCACTGTAGAAAATTACAGTAACCAATGATGTACTGTAGATAATTACAGTAACCAATGATGTACTGTAGAGCTGCCAGTTAGTTACTGTGAATATCACAGTAACCGGTTTACAGTGTAAGCTTCATGCCTAACCATGTACAACTGCAAAATAAAGCTATCCTGTTGAGCACAGCTAAGCTTCCTTTAGCTGTCGAGGAGACAGGATTCTCTCACTTGATGCAGGACTGACTGCAACAGCGAACGTTAGCCGGAGGGCCGGTGCTGACATAAGCATATAGATCCAAAGTTTGTCCTTGTTAGTGTGATTCAGCCTGTCTGTGGGTTCTGGAGAGCTGGGCTATGAAGTGTGAAGGCACATTTGGCTGCTCCCGCCTCCATCACTAAATCATCTGTATCACTGTTAGACTCTTACTCGTTCTTGCAGCCGATTTAACGCCGCGCCTCATGTTCTTAAAACAAGAACGGTCTCTAGAGATCTGAATCTCTTTTTCAAGTGAGTCTTGCTGGAAGCACAGATGTGTTACGTGATACCGACACTCAGAAACAACCATATGTTTCTGAAAAACTATTTTGAACGCTGTGAGTTTGGGCCAAATTAACATAATTTCCATCTTCAGGTTCTCCCGATTTATTTCAACAGCCTCTTTGTGGCAGTGCAAGCACATTTGCCTGCAGCTTCTCTCACAAAATTGCAGTTTTGAAACATTTTAGTACGTCAATAAAGCATGTTATGCAATACTGACTGACAGCAGAAGTTTCAATTAGAAATACACAGTGTTCCTGTCATGGTGAAAAAGTCTCAAATTAAAATGTGAAGTTGGTTAGTGATGTTTATTTACACACAACTTATTTACAAAAACAACTGTAAAAAACTGGCAGCTGTGGTTTCCAGAAACCTTTTTTACTATTACGGTAAAAGGACTTAGTACTGTTGATTTTATGGTAAAGGTTGGTGTTTTATTCCATATTTTACTGTATAAATACACGTTTTTTCCCATTACATTTGTGCCATAATTGACATATAAAATATTAGTATTAATTAACTGTTTCTAATACAACATATTACGTTATTCCATATAAAATCTCTTAAAATGCCATAAAAAAGATTTCGCGAGGAAATATGACACTGTAACATACCGTAAAAATACTGTACTGTTACTGTAAAAAATACTGTGAAACTTTTTCTACTATTATGGTAAAAGAACATTAGTACTGTTGATTTTATGGTAAAGTTTTATTCCATATTTTATTGTATAAATAGTTTTTTCCATCAAATGTTTTGCCATATAATTGAAATGAAAATACCAATGAATGCTGTATACAATACAAGTTTTGCCATGAAATATTACAATTAACAGTGTCTGATAAAATAAAATAAAATACTACTTTAGTCTGTATATAAGATTTAAAGTTCTGATGCACTGAAGCATAATTTAGACATGGTTTTACTTTATTTGTACAGAAACTTACAGATGAAAAAGGTTTCATTACTACTTATACTATTTATTATTCTGTAAATGCTGCTACAGTTGTGGACCAACAGATAAAAGTCCATCTATTTTACATTCAATCTACTCAAATATCAAAAGGCGTGTCTGGATCATTTCCTGAGACGAGGGCATTAATTCCTTTTCAGTATGAGTGGACTTTACCAAACATTTATATCAACAGAGCAGCATTAGGCTAATGGATTCCTAATTGCAGCATGCTAATGTGATTTACAGAATACAGAAGAATTTCTGAAGAATTACAAAGTGGCCATCCATCCATCCATTCATCTGTAAGAGCTTAGTGGAGCCCATCCCAGGTGATGTAGGGCGAGAGGCGGGGACACATTTATTCTATTAAGTGCATGTCTTTGGACTGTGAGTACGCAGAGAGAAGCCCAAAAAAGATGCAGAAAGGCAGCATCAGCAGTAATCTCCACGTACCGGACCATTGTTGGAAAGCTGAGCCAAGAGGCAAAGCTCTCGCTCCTCCAGTCAATTTACGCTCCAACCCTCACCAATGGTCATGAGCTTTGGGTGGTGTCCTTAGAGATAATAGCTTGGTCTAAAGGAGCCAGCTGAGGTGATTCATGCATCTAATCAGGATGACTTCCTTTGGAGGTGTCGAGGTTATCCATGCAGACACATGGGGAGAGCATACAAACTAAGCCGAGGTTCGAACTGGGAATTGTATTATTGCATTTTGGTTGGCGGATGTTCATTTTTAACCAATGAAATCTCTCTTAAAGTCCTAAAATAGTGACTGAATCTTACTGAAACATCTGTTGAACAAGTCTGGATCAAATTAAATATTTCCAACTAAACTCACTTCACTAACACGGAGTACATGTTCCCCAGATGAGAGCAGTTTGAAGCTTTCATCTCCGAGACATCACTAATTAAAGAGCTTTTCCCAAACACTACATGAAAAGCCAGTGGGGGCATCATGGAGTACTTGTAAATTATACACTTCCAATCTGTGTTTTCAAATATGGACTAAAGTTACTCTGAAAGTTAAAAAAAAGAAGCAACAGAAGTTCTTTAAACAGTCAATTAATGAGCGTAGTAGGTATCAATTTGTTCCCCGTGATGGATATCTCATTTTAGAATGAGTCTTTAAATTATTCAGCGAAGAGATAATGAGCAGACAACCCACACAAGGCCACGAAAACAACTCGCACAAGCCTGGCAGTCATCGGCGCACGGTCGGTAATGAAACAGCATTACCCAAGTGGTGGAGAAAATTGCTGGGAAAATAAGTGGAAGAGTTGGAAAGGTTACGCAGCCTCGTCTCTCTCGTCGTACTAGTTTCCTTGAGGGGGGAAATAAGTGGTGGAGTCAGATACAAGCGCCAGAAGAGTTCAGCTGGGAAAAAAAAAAGGTCCAGTAGAAGCTGCTTGTTCTACCCGAGCCTCCAAATAACCTCTGGCTTATTGGACGTATTGATCTAGAGGCTGGAAGAACTTGAAAGAGGCACTGCAGCAGATGTGATTCTTTAAAAAACCATAGCAGTGAAGGCATCTAAGACCTGAGTACGAGACATAAACAACACAAACACTAATGTCAATCATTTACTGGAGGAGCGTCCAACCTTCTTGACATACTTCGTTATGTCAACCCAAAAAAGCCAAATCTGGCAACCATACAGTATCTGATGATCCAAGCAGGCCATAAATTATATATTATAAAAATGAAGCTTAAAGCTGCATGAAATCTGACCGTGGGCCGTGATTGACCCCCCGAGCCGGACTTTGGACAGCTCAAATGTGATGTTTTTCTGACTTGATATACATGGAATATCTTTAGATGTTTGGCTGCTAACACCTCGTGACCACCAGATGGATCAGGACTAAGGCGGCGTGCTGGTTTTATGCAACGCTGTCAGCGTGTCATCACATTTTTTATACCATTATTTTTTTGTTTTAAATCCTTCACGCGGATTTAAAACAGATAAACTGTCAGATTTGTGTCTCTCGTAAGATTAAACGTGTCTTCGACGGTTCAATCCTGCTTTTATCACCTGAGAAACATTTCAAGGGTCAGAGCATTTCTGTCTGCTGGAAATCTGGAAATTGTCACTCACACATTCGTGACCAGTCGGTTAGATTACAGTAATTCGTTGCACACTGGCATCAGTAAAAAAAACAAAATCCTCCGTCGTCTACAGCTCATCCTAAACGCTGCAGAAGAAAAACCATCGCATCACACCGATTCTGGCTGCAGAGATCCTGAGATGTGTTGTTTTTTAATTAAACACAAAGGTGACAAGAGATTTTGCAGTCAGAGCTCCAAAACTGTGGACTGACAATCTAGAGCCTGTGCTAATAATAAGCAGAGAGTACATGAATCTAATGGTCAAGTCTTCACAGAGTCTGGAATGCATTAAGAAAAAAAAAAAGACGCCACGCTTTCTGAAATCTCCCACTTGATTGCTGAAGTATCTAATTTTCTCCAATTTTAGGCAGGACGTGATGTCAGTCGTCCAGCTAGAGACAAAGGATACAGTACGGTCGTTTTTCTACTCCATGAGCCCAAATAGAGCAACCAGAGGACTTAGTTCCAACCTGACACCAAACACCAGAGAGAGTGTATGGAAAATTTCCCTCCAATGATTGGTAAGGCTTGAATAGGACCAGTATATATGAACTTTTTATGTCACATTTTATTCTAAACTTCATTGATTTGTTAAGTTTTTATGTTACTGTGCTCTTTTTAAAAAATTGTGAATCACTTTGTAACTGTGTTTTTAAAAGGTGCTATATACGTTTATATTATTTACCCTAACCCCAAAGAAACACATTAATAATTCACACACACGCAGACAAACTAAATCAGATTTTCATTTTTAATCATAAATCATTGGTTTACAAAACTGACAATCATGTGACAATGATCATGAGACATTACCACTGCTTGATTGAAAAACTAAGAAAAATAGAAGCTCTTGCCAGATCACTTGACGTGTGCGTGTGTGTGTGTGTATGTGTGTGCGTGTGTGTGTGTGTGTGTGGTCTATATTTGTGTTTGCTGTTTCTATCTGTGTGCATCTGTCTCTACTCCACAGCCAGTCCAGAGGCAGAGCTTCGCCGCTCTCCGTAGTGTTGCAGTGAACCATCTGCGGCCTCGGTTGGTTTTCTGCGTGTGTGTGTGTGTGTCATTGCCATGGCGACTCATAAATGGTTGTCACAGCTACTTGGTTTCAGAGCTCCTGGCGATCATCCATCTGTCTGTCCGACTTTGGACGCCGCTTGTCAGCGTCTCTCTCCGCCGCGGCTGTTCGCTGCTTTCTCGTTCTGCTTTTCTGGCCTGTTTCCTGGTGTGGTTGTCATGGCGATCTGGTGTTTAGCACCTGCACGGTCTTGCGGCCGTAGTGCCAGTAGCTGTAGCCCGACGCCGCTGTGGTCACCGCTGTAACATACCTGCAATGTAAAACAATGCATGACGTGTACTGTTTCAGATCAAACATCATTCTCCACATCAGTTATTGTTATGTGAGGACTTCAGCGACTTCCGAAACAATCTGTGATTAATGTTTATTAAACAGTCTGTGCCAGAAAGAGTATTCCTAAAATTACATCTAATATTTGAACATGCTGCATATAAACCTCACAGCAGCGATGACGCCTCTCATAAAACATGGGAACTATTCTCACGAGAGGGTTTGAATCAAAGCTCTGAATGTTCTGCCTTACTTTCATGTCTGCATTCCTTTATTTGATTTCAAATGTATTCTTACTTGTGTAGGGTTTAACTCCTGAATCTCTTGCCAATGCATATTATTAAATTTGAAAAGTTAATTAAATAATGTGCAATAAAGACAACCAGTGAAGAAGTCTATGATTGAGAGAGAGGAGGCCACAGGTTGGGCTCGATGAGGACTGAGCTGCAAACTCCCTCTAGTGGTACGTAGAGGAACCTCTTGCTGTCAATCTATTTTTATTTGTAAACATATTATTCTATTAAAAATAAAACAATCAACTGAAATATTTGATTCTAATATCAGCCTGTTATGTATTTACGTTCATGAAGCGTGCGCATACATCCGTGATTAGTTCTGAGCTATAAACTTGTCGCGGAGCAGTTCAACAGTGTGTTGAGTTTGTAGGAAAATGTAGGTTACTATGACAGTGAAATGTTTGTCCTGAGTCGAGTTTCTACTCCACTCAGAGTCGTAAATTGAAATGAGTCAGAGCTCTTGACCTGAACCCTCGGCTGGAACAAACTGCATTTATGTGCTTGACAGAGATGAAACCATTAGCATTTAAAAAGCCCTTTTTGTTAGAAGCACTACATCGGAAAGTAAAGGACATTATGGATATTAAAGTCAAGTGGACGGGATCTGTGTGTCTGTGCATATATAATATATCATGTGTGGTTTACCATAAGCACTGCAGCAGGACGCTGTCTGAATACTGGAAGACCGGGGCAGCCAGAGAAGCTGCGACCAGTAAGAGCTGGATGGCTGTGTTCACCTGACAAAGAAAGAAGTAACAAACACACACAGTCAGAATAAAAACATCTCACCTTCTGCTCTAACCAATGAAGTTTGGCTCGTTATTTTTTGGGGAAACCTGTTGAGCCTGGAACACTTTGAGTCGAGGCTGCGTCCAAGAACTAAAACACTTTTTGGCAGCACTTCTGCCAGCCTACATTTCTTCCAGGACTGTATTCTACGCGGTCAAAGCTCTCGAGATACACGATGACAGTGAATTTTAATGTGTTGGACTCTTCACAACAGATTTCTGCATTAACGCTACACAGTTAAAGATTCTGTAAAGACTAAAACTAGCTGCAGATTCTAAATTTAAAGACTTTTACATCTACAAGTTTTCTACCACAGCAGGTCATGTCGTGGTCCGTCGTCCACGGGACCTCACACCCCACCAGGAGCGTCTCAGAAACGTTTCGCCCTCCAGACTTTGTTAACTTGCTCAGATTTGTTTATTTTTTTCTGCTTTATGTAAATATGCCGTTTCTGTGTTTGACTTCCGGCCAGCTCGAACTGCTCTGAAATCAGAAATAGAACAGCTGCCGTATTCTGGGCAAGACGGAGCATAGACCCGCTTCTAGGACGCTTCTGGCGAGGTTCGGCTAGTACGGCACAGCTTGAGTTGTTTGGTTAATTTCCTGACCGTTTACAAGCCGGTATATTTACACGCACAGCAGTAATCACATGTGTAGTAATAAACGGTCAAAACCGGTCATCAAACTGTAAATCTGATTCGTCTTCTACCTGCATAAACATAAATCTCTAAATTTACAACAACAGTAATCACACGTACTCGTTAAATCCTGCTATTCAAGGCTCCATTGTTGCTAAATCAATACAGCAACGTACAAAATGTTCAAAGTCCAGTGCAAAGTGAGAGTGGGTGGTTGCTTGTGTGTGTGTGTTACCTTGCTGAAGAGTGTGGGCTTGAGCTGAGCTGTGGTGTAGCAGGGGTTAAAAAACTTACTAAGGGTCACCTGGAGTGAAAAAAAGAAGGAGAGCTTGTGAAGTACAGACACTGTAATCCAGAGTGCAGCAAATATCGAAGCTTACAGTCTCAGATATTCTGAAATGAACTCTGTCACAGTGTTGGTTTGCGTTATGAATGTGTAACGTGTCTCACCGGTGGAGGTACAGTCTTATATCTGACCCAGAAGACAGCAGCTATCAAACCGATGTCTCTGAAAATCACTAAAGCCGTCAGCGGAGCTGAAACAGAACAAACATGATGAATCACCTGATGAGCGACGCTGCCATACACTGCTACAGCTGTCACGTGAAACACACGAGTCCAGTACCTGGTATGAGCTCAGCGTAGGTGAGACTGACGTATAAAATACTGATGAGGATCTTATCAGCCAACGGGTCGAGAGCGCTGCCCAACGCCGACTTCTGAGTGGGCCACGTCCTCGCGATGTAACCGTCCAGCTGAGTTAGAGAGAGACAGAGGCAGAGCGAGTTTTAACGAATGCTGAAGGAGCAGAGGGTTTAATTTAGACGTGCCGATAATAATAACCCACATCAGCCTGGACGCCTTACGTCAGGTGTTCTCTACATGTCAGGGTGAAATTTCAGGGTCATTATGGAGTCTAGTAGCAGCAATAAGCTCAGCACATCTGACACTGAGTGTGTCTGTCTCTGTCTGTGATTGAGTCAGAGCGTCTGCGTCTGTATTACCAGGTCAGTCGCTCCGGCGAGTGCAAACAGGGCGAGGCTGAGGTGAAAGTGCTGCTGGATGATCAGATGACCGAGGAACGGAGCCAGAACGATCCGACACACACACAGAAAGTTGGGGATCGTCCACGGGTTCTCGTACTGCGAAAAACAGATCAGATACATGTGTGTTAGTCTGCAGCACCGACACACGTTAACACATGTTCCTGTTATTATTATTTCATTTATTTATCTTTAATTTAATTCTTCACTCTTATTACTTAATTCTTAATTTACGTGTGGTTTAATACTATTGTAATAAATATATGAAGTTCTATGTCAGCCTGTTAGATACATGAAACACACACACATATTTACTGCAGTGAAACTTGAACACAGGTCTTTGTACTGATGACAGAGTCTGTTTACATTGTTGGATCTGACCTCACTGATTTTCTGTTGGGTTAGATTTTTATGCTGATTCCAAAATTGTCCGTTTTTTTCTAGCACGTCAAGTTTTTTCTCCACAGCTGATCAGCTGTAGTAAGACCTAAACAACCCTGACTCCTTTTGCTGTATTTGTGCAAGTCAGAGGAAAGCAAACATCAATGTGTTTGTCCAACAAGCATATTTTACATATTTTAAAGTCAAACTCGGTGATCAAGACAACAAGACATGGGCCCTAACAAAGTGTGCAAGCAGTGTGTGGAGAGTTTACGGATGTGGACCAAAGGAACACATGTAAAGTTTGCATTTGATATCCCCGTGGTTTGGCGAGAGCAAAAAGACCGTTACGTTGGTTTCATCAGGTTTTAACAAGAAAAATAAAAGTCAAATAGAATATCCTAGTTCCAGTTTTCGAACAACTACCTCCTCTAGAAGATCTGAGTGATGTTGAAGAAAACAGTGACAGCAATGATGCAGATTTTGAAATTCACAATGATTCAACAAATAAGCACATTGTCTGTTAAGTCTTATGGAATTTTCTCTCCTGAGGTTACACGAGGTCCCGTGTCGGCCTTGAGGTCCCGTGTGGGCCTTGAGGTCCTCAGCAGTATTAGTTGTTTGTCTTTGGTTGGGAACAGTAGGTGCCAGTCTATCTCAACACTGTGGTGTCCAGGGTCACAGAGACCTGTTGCTGCCTTCATAGACATAATAGATAGCTTGTTGTTGACGGTCCAATCTGCGTAAACAGACATCTGTGTCTCCAGACTAGAACATGCTGACAATAACACCTCCATGGGTAAAGACATTCTCTGTGACTCATTCTGGGCGTGTAGTATTTGTGGTGTTATCTTGGGGTTTAAAGTCGATCCACCAGGATGAGTTGGGCAGAATGTGAGACCGACTCAGGCACTTCTGATGAACTTTGAGAGTGTCTCTAATTCTCCTTGTCTAAGCGTCACTAAATAAAACAGCATCAGACATCAGAGGCTCCTGAACACTTTCTTCTTTCCTGACCTTTGACCTTTGACTTAATTTTTCATATTTTCTAAGAAACGGGATCCTGTGGTTCACAAACTGAGATCACTGAGTTACAACCAGCTGTCAGACCTGACTCAACAAACACTGAGCTCCCCGGTGGAGTTTACCGTTTCTATCTGAACACACCTGGCAGGTGTGTGTAACGTTACAGTAACGTGACGGCTCGGTACTCACCAGCTCTTTGAACTTGAACAGTCCTTGTCCCGGTACCGGGCTGGCCTCGCTCTGCTCCGGGTTGCTCTCCGGTGTCTTCTCGGTGTTCCCGGTGCAGAGCGCACGAGCCTGCGGGGCAAGCGCAGCCCGGAAACGTGCCACCGACCTCTCGTGACCTCCCCGGTGCACGTGGAGCACGTTTCCCTGCGCGTGCCAAGGTGTCGCTTTTACCTGCCAGCACGCGACCCGGCTGAGTCTGAAGAGGCACGAGCCGCTGACCGGGGGCTGTTGGAGCCTCGCGCACTCGTTGACAGGTGTGTGTGTGTGCCGCCATGACGCAGGCTCGAGCCCACACACGCCAGCAGCGCGCGCGGACAGCAGGCTGCGGCACAGCGGCCGCCGCAAACACGTCATCAACGTCATCCTCGCGAACCCCCCGTTACCGACCTGCCGGTCTCGAGCCGTCGGTGCCCGTTTTCATGGTGACACGATCAGAACCGGCCGAACCACAGCTCGAGCCAGCAGGCTGCCATGTTGCCGTAAACTGGCACACGGTGTCGTAAAACCGCCAGCGACAGTTTCGTTCAACTTTTTTTTAAAGGCTTTTATTTTGAAAAAATGAGAATGTGTTTTTTTTAGGGCTTTTATTTTGAAATATAAGAATAAATTTGAAAAGAAAGCGACCAGAGAGAAGTCTTTAAAATATTTGTGATAAACAACATGTTCAACATTTTTTTTAAAGGCTTTTATTCTGAAAAATGAGAATAAATTATTTTTTTAGGTATTAATAAAGGTGTATTGTGGTATTTTATTTTGAAAATATAAGAATACTTATAATAATTTGAAAAGAAAGCTATCAGAGAAAAATCTTTAAAATATTTGTGATATGAAAATAGTAAATAAAAACACATTTTAGAGCGTTGCTGTTAATAAAAATGTATCGTGGTATTTTATTTTGAAATTTGTAGCATTTTCTAAGCAGTTTTTGGAGAAAAAAAAAACAAGAAAATACTGAAAATTAAAGGAAAATATAATAATTTATTTATTAACTGTATGTTAACTAATAAAGTGCACACCATGTTTGAGCAAGATTTAAGTCAAACAATCACGTCTTGTTTGGTTTCAACGTTTTTTTTCTATGGAAATTTCATCAGAGGTGTGTGTGTGTGTGTGTGTGTGTGTGTGTGTGTGTGTGTGCAGAGTCAGTTGAGCCTTTAGGAGGAAGTTTGCGCTCATTCAGGAAGCTGTGGTTGCTGTTCGGTTGCACAGATGTTCTCTGTGCTACGTCCCGTCTTTGTTATTTGTTCTTAGAGTCTCTTCAAAGACTCCTGTGCTGGTTGGTTGGTGGTTTGGTGGAAGTGGTCTGGTTAATGGGTTCCCCATCCAAGTTTTTTTTTGTCTCTCGCATCATCCCACACACTGACCTTGTAGTGAGGTCTGCAGGAGAGGGATCAGATAGTCTGGAGCTTGTACAGCTTGGGTCCTTTCTTCAGCAGGAAACCTTGTTCGTTCAGAGAACTCACCAGACCTTCAAAGTCCATCACCTGGAAGAACCAACGCAGGAGTAAATCATACAGCAGCAGTGTCTCACTGACTCCTGCTAAAGTTCATGAGATGATGAAGGTGCTTCTGTTTGTTCACCTTGATCTTCATCCTGTCGGCCACAGAGCGAAGCGTCTGCAGGTCAAACTGCGTCTGATTGGTCCTCTGAGAATGCGCGTGCAGAGCGTTGACGAGTCGCTTCGCGGCGCTGCGCTGACTCATGCCTGACCCGAGCTGAGAGCGCTCAAAGTCCAGATTGCCCAGACCGTCCGAGTATGTGTCAGCCAGGCTGCAGATTACACACCAAACACACAGGAGGAGAGATAAAGTACATTCAGGACAGTTCTAATACCAAGTTTCTGACTTTCTATCATCTTTTGAAAGACTAAATTGAAGTGAACAGACAAACGTAGCTGGCTGCAGGTGAGAGCAACACGTTTCCTTCCCCTAAATCTCTTTAAATGTTCCAGTACACATGAAGACTCCTGTAGCATCACCTGTGTTTCATGATGTCCACCACGTCCTCTGCATCACTCTTGGTGGCGGTCTCTCTGAGCTCCAGTCTGGCTCTTGCCTGCACAAAAAAAAAAAAAAACACACATCTGGAGTTGGACGTAGCCTGAAACTCGAGTGTTTCTCCGTCACACGTCACTGATGGGTTCTTACACAGAACATAGAGGAGCTCACCTCGGTCAGTCTGATTAAAGACTCGAGCTGTCGCGTGGTGATGGGCGTGGAATCGGCTGAATGAGACTGAGACCTCAGCGTCAGGTAGAAGTCCTGGATCGTCTGCGCTGCCTCAGGAGAGATCGTCGGATGGACGTACTGACGAGCGTAGCTGACGTACTTCCTTAACAGACACGGTGGAATCGGGTCCACGGGTTCACCTGCAGGGATCTTCACACACACATTAGATAAATAAAATGGTTGCAGACAGACTTTTAAATGGAGCACGGTCCGTCATGTTTTCACCTGTAAGCGTTCAGACAGCGGCATGTTGGAGTGATCCAGCAGGATGGAGGTCTCTAAGTCATTGTTAGTCCTGGTAACCACGGCGCTGCTGGTTCTGCCTCTTCCAGCCCGGTTTGCCATGACGTGTTCTGACAGGTGGCGGTCGTGGGACTCGTCTGGGATGTCCAGGAGGAGGAAGACCACGTCGAAGCGAGAGAGGAGAGCTGAGCCCATTCTGTAAACACAAGTCAGTCACTCGTGTGTTTACACAGACGTACGATAAAAAAAAACACCATTCACCTCGAGGTGACTTACTTCAGGTTTTCAGACACAGTCTTGCCTCTGTTGTAATGTCCCCCGATCGGGTTGGCAGCGGCTACGACTGAAGTTCTGGCAGGCAGAGAGGAAACGATTCCAGCCTTAGCCAGACTCACAGACTGCTGCTCCATGGCTTCGAGCAGAGCCTGCTGCTGGCTGCCCAACTTATCAAACTCATCGATGCAGCACAGGCCTGAGGAGACGAGACCAAGGAGAAAAAGTGATTCATGTGTAGTCATGCATGCTTGCTCACTGTAGGAAACATGCATCTTCAATTGTTTGAAGGTTTATTAAATTCTTAGACATTAAAGCAAATATTTTCCATCAACTGTCAAATAGTTGGACACGATATTTGGACTTCTAACGGATGTGAGGAAAGCCACCACAGTGAATCAATACACACATTACATAAAGCAATGACTCCTCTCTCTCTCCGTCTTACCTTGGTCGGCCAGCACCAAGGCTCCGGCCTCGAGAGCGTAATCCCCTGTTCCCGAGTCTCGGGATAAACTCACTGTTAATCCTAAACAGATTACAGAAACACGAGCATGTTGGAACGGATCCAAATGACTGTCATCACCACCTGCACGTAACATAATTAGGAAGAGGCAGTTTACCTGTGGTGCTTGTGCTGTTGCCACATACATAGATTCCTCTGGGAGCCACATTACACACCGCCTACACACACGTGAATGTTTACGTATTAGAAATGAATCGTACCACAGCTGTTAAGAGAAAAACATCACGATCACGACCTTAGCTGACATCGCTGACTTACCTGTAACATCTGACTCTTTCCCAGTCCGGGGTCTCCCACCATCAGGATGTGCGGGTCTCCTCTAACCGGGACGCTGTTCTTGTCTGTGTGTTTCTGTCGGCCTCCAAACAACGCCAAGGCAAGAGCAGCTTTCACCAGCTGGGGACACGCAAGAACAACGAATGTTGGACTCAATCTCAACAACCCTTGACCCCGTTTACCAGGCGAGTGTGAACGGATGTGTGGACGGATATGTTTGTAACTTGAGAGGGAAACACTGCTGGTGCTCTTGATCTTGTTTAAACTCACCAGGTGGCCGTAGATGACAGGACACAAAGAGCTGAAAGAGGCGAGAAGATCAGAGTGTTGGTGCGAGTTAACGTGTTCACACAGCAGGCGAGAGCTGTTCTAACTCACTGTACTATCAGTCTGAGCAGGTTGGGCTGTGACTGGATCTCCTGGATGGCGTACAGCTCCTTCAGGCTGAACTCTTCCCCTCCAGAGCGATCTTCAAGTGCCCCTCGTGACCCCTGACCTGACTTGGACTGCTGACCTACACGTGAAGAAGAAGAAACACGTTATAAAATGTACATCGGCTCCACTGAATTCACGTCACATGCTTCAGTACCTTTAGTGTTACTGACTGACGTGGCCTCGAGGTAGAGGAGGAACATACACTGATCCTTATTCCCCCGGTAATTTGCTGCTCCTGTGTGTGAAGACATAAATACGAGTTTATACAGATATCATTAGACCAGTCCTCCCAGGTTAGACTGTGTGTGTTTGTACCGTCATTGGTAACTCTAACTATCCCCGTCACAGTGACCGAGTCTCCGGGGACGCAGCTGTCGCAGAGGTCAGAGGTCAGGTGACACTCCACGGTCCGTGGGATTCGTCCAGTCTCCCTCTGCTCGCCGCCCATCAACTCCTGCACCCTGCAGCAACGCAACAACAAATCAAGTTTGTGAATGGAGACTCGGGACTGGAAATGTGCAGCGTCTGAACAGCTGATCTTTCAATCGACTTCAAGTAGGTGGACTAAATTTCCATGCTGCCTCCTCTTAGTTAAGATTAACGTGAATAATCTAAAAAGATTAATAGTTTGAAGCTCTGCAAACATACATACATATGTTACTAACAAACACGTCATTGTATCCTCAGCACAGTTTAGGTTTTTCCGTTGTTTGATTTGTTAAACAATAAATTACTTTTATTTTCACTTTCCGTCTGCGTCTCCCTTTTTTTTAATGAAAGGAATACCATGTATTACTTTTTACATTTACTTTATATGACAAAAGACAATCAAGGCATCATTTGAGAACCTCGACAGAAGCTTTCGGTACAGCCCGACTTATGATCAAATCTTCAGCAGAGCGCTGCACGAGTCACACAACTAACAACTGCAACAAGGACTTTGATCGGACACTTCTCGCCAAGTTTTCCCACTGCTAACTGTTAACACACACACACACACACACGATATACTTACTTGATAATCTGCCAGTCTACAGTGAGAGTAAGAGGAGAACTCCGGCTCGGAGTGAAGGTGTGACTGCGACAGTCCGACTGAATACACTGAGTGTTAGAAGACGTTTAGTTAAGATAGGTTTCTGTAAATCTTAGTAACTAGTCAAAGATAGTTGCGTGTGTGTGTATACAGTATATTACCTTGGTAGGTGTGGCATATTTCCCGTGCTGCAGCGGCAGAGACTGCGTCTGCGAGCACACCAGGCACCTGAAGGCCATCCTGGTGCACAGAGGTCTGATGTTGCTCACTCTGACCACGGTTCCCCTCACACACACCAGTCGTCCAAACACACTGGCACGCAGCGTCCGCAACGGAGTGAGCGGCTCGTAGTTATACAGCCTGTGGAGCATTCACACACACACACACACACACACACACACACACACACAGAGGTGAAGTCCGGTTCATTGACGACCAGCAAAACGTGTCAAATTGCTTCACTGTGCGCTTCACCTCGCGCTGATGTGAGGGATGTTGGTGATCGGTGTGGCGACGGGAAGCCCGTCTTCCTGCAGCTCAGCAGCCTGTTTCTCTAAATCCATAGTCAGCACCTGAAACACACACACACACACACACACACACAGTTATTTAATCTCTCTGATTGGTGGAAAGTCTTTCTGAGTCAGTTTTTTTTTTTATGATTGCTTCACAGAATTAAAGGCATAATAAATGTCTTGTGTGTGTGTGTGTGTGTGTGTGTGTGTGTGTACCTGGTGGATAGCCATTCCCAGACAGTTGAGTATCACCTCTGGCTGTTCCTTCAGCTCGGTGGTCAGATCAGGGAGCGCTCTGCGCACCGTTTGGTTTCCAGTCAAGTCGACGTAATCCACCAGAACACTGCCCTGACGCTCGATCTCGTCCTGCACACACACACACGCACACACACACACACACACACACACACATAAACACACAAGAACTGACCTCTTGACTGGTGCAGGAAACATTCAGCAGACTCACAGACTGACCTTGTCGTAGAGGTGAATCTTGGAGGTGAAATATTTCTCAAACACTTTGATCTTCGACACGCTCGGCGAGTTCTCTAGGAAGCCTAATAAGATGGGTACATCGTCATGACAACTATATGTAATCTGTCTCTACACTAGTGTTGCTAAATTCTCTGGGAATTTTCAAGGTAGCTTTGCATGGGAATTAACAGGAATTAATGGGAATAAACAGCAAGAAACCGGGAATTTACACAGTTGAAGGTCGGTGCTTTAACAGGGAACTGAGCCAAAATATATTTTTGACTAAAACAACCTGATTTTATGCAGTTAATTCACATAAATTTCAATAATTCCCATGGAGTTTTGGAATTCCCCAGCTTAACTCCACCAAGGAAATTTACCAGAAACTTTCCACCCCTATGGAACCCTAGTCTACACTGTGTGCATCATCATAAAGTCACAAACTTACTGTCAGAGAAGTAGAGAGCCCATCCTTTGTACGGACACAGAGACAGATCTAGAGTAGTCTGACAGAGGACTGACACACACACACACACACACGCACGCAGGCACACAAACACACGCACGCAGGCACACACACACACACACACGCAGGCACGCACGCACACACACGCACGCACACACACACGCACGCACACACACGCACACACACACACACACACACAGATGTTGTAGATTTTCATTTTCAACGGATAAAACCAAAAGAAATTATTTATTCAAAGTGAATGAAACTCACCTCTCTGATAGGGTGCTGCTCCTCCTCCACCTCTCCACCTCCCTCCTCCTCCTCCTGCCCCTGAACCTCTTCCTCCTCCTCCTCCTCTCCATCCACCACCACCACCACCTCCTCCTCCTCTCCCCCCTCTCCATCCTCCTCCACCACCTCCTCTTCCTCCACCACCTGCTCCTCCTCCTCTCCATCCACCACCACCTCCTCCTCCTCCTGCTGCTGCTGCCCCTGAACCTCTTCCTCCTCCTCCTCCTCTCCATCCTCCTCCACCACCACCTCCTCCTCCTCTCCCCCCTCTCCATCCTCCTCCACCACCTCCTCTTCCTCCACCACCTCCTCCTCCTCCTCTCCATCCACCACCACCTCCTCCTCCTCCTCTACTCCCACCCCTCCACGCTCCTCTCCTGGTTTCCTCTCCGCTCATTGCTCTCCTGAAATGAAGTGGGAGCGACAACACAGTTCAGAGCAAAGTTGTTGTTTTAGACACCAACCATCGTGGCTGGTGTTCCATCCTCCTCCACCACCTCCTCCTCCTCTCCATCCACCACCACCTCCTCCTCCTCCTCTACTCCCACCCCTCCACGCTCCTCTCCTGGTTTCCTCTCCGCTCATTGCTCTCCTGAAATGAAGTGGGAGCGACAACACAGTTCAGAGCAAAGTTGTTGTTTTAGACACCAACCATCGTGGCTGGTGTTTCGGTGCACGAAGGGACCATGTTAACTGATGACCTTTAGCCTGTGGTTGTCGTAGTTACGGGAAGATACTTAGCTTTAACCTTAACACTTGATTCGTCTTGTTTGACAGCTACTGCTCTTTCGACAACTGTCGTAACTACGGTAACCACTGACGCTGCATTCGGCTGACGGACTCCAGTTAACACGGTCGCTGGTTAAACCAAAACACCAGAATTACCTCTTTCAGACTTTAAATTAAACACTTTAAATTAAACTGTACAAACACGAACCACTTAAATCTTTTTAAAATTTGCTTTGCATCAGCACATTCTCGACGTTTTAACGCCACAATCCAACCGTTAGTTCGTACTTCTTTGGTACCAATCATCACCGTTACACCTGCGTACTCTTTTTTTCCAACGGTCGCCGTAACCACGGTAACCACGGCTGCTGCATTCGGCTGAGGGACTCAAGTTAACACGGTCACTGGTTAAACCGAAACACCAGAATTACCCCTTTCAGGCTGAATTAAACACTTTTAAATTAAACTGTACAAACACGAACCACTTGAAACTTTTTAAATTTTGCTTTACAGCAGCACATTCCCGACGTTTTTCAACCGTTAGTTCGTACTTCTTTGGTACCAATCATTACCGTTACACCGGCGTACTCTCCCTCCACCTCAACAGTCGCCGTAACCACGGTAACCACGGCTGCTGGTAGGTAACACGGTCACTGGTTAAACCGAAACACCAGAATTACCCCTTTCAGGCTGAATTAAACACTTTTATATTAAACTGTACAAACACGAACCACTTAAAACTTTTACATTTTGCTTTACATCAGCGCATTCCCGACGTTTTTCAACCGTTAGTTCGTACTTCTTTGGTACCAATCATCACCGTTACACCTGCCAAAACGATCGCCGTAACCACGGTAACCACGGCTGCTGCATTCGGCTGACGGGCACCAGTTAACACGGTCGCTCGTTGAACCGAAACACGTTTCGTTTTAACGTTTCTTGAGTTTATTTTGACGTTGTCTGTCGTCGTTAGCGAACTTACGTCTGTTTTACATTAAATATTAAAGTTGAAACTTTATAATAGAGACAGTAGAGGACACAAACCTTTAGATTTCCCTTTTGAATAACGACAATATACAAATAAATAACGACATAAGAAGCTACATGATGCTAACTTCGGATGTTTACTGTCAAAGTTCCCTCCACGGAAGCTTCTTCTTCTTCTGCTGCTGCTTTTTGTGTAGCAGAGCAAGTTATCACGCCTCTCACTGCCCCCCGCAGGATCCCACAGGTACTGCAGGGAATAACACCATTATATTATAAATAGAATAGAATAGAAAAGAATAAAAAGCTTTTATTGTCATTGTACAACAGACATACTGTAAGCTTCAACGAGGTGCTGCTCCTAATAAAGATAATAGTATAGACAAAGATAAAACCACAATATAAATACAAATGCAAAAATAAAATATAGATGCTACACAAAGAAAACAGAGGGTATTCATAAGAAGTGAATGCTGCATCTTGCTGGTATTTGCATGGCAAATGGAAAAAGCAGTTACACAATTATTGCACATGAGGTTACTGCTCGTGACACACAGGTAAGATTATTGCACAGGAAGTTTCTGCACAAGAGATTTTACATGTTGGGGGGCTGGTGCACGTGTGCGTTCAGGATGGTGACGGCTTTGGGAAAGAAACCTGCTGCCATCTTCTGGACATGTTCTATCATTACAGATACACCCCCCCTCTTCCTCTCCTCCTCTTCCTCTCTGCTCTTCAGAAACACATAACACACCTTCAGCTGTTCACACTGACTGCACAGACACACACATTAAAAGGACCAGTGTGTCGGATTTAGCAGCATCTGGAGGCAAATGAATCGCCCTCCCTTTCCAAGCGTACGGGAGAACCGACAGTGGCTGTGAAAATTGCACCTGTGGATCTAAAAGTCTCATTCTAAAACATGATTACACACACACACACACACACACACACACACACACACACGGATAAATGTAGGAGAACACACCCCTCTCAAGGGAGTGGTTTGGTTTGGATGGGACAGAAAGACAGAACGAACAAGGAG
This sequence comes from Larimichthys crocea, assembly GCF_000972845.2. Taxonomy (NCBI): domain Eukaryota; kingdom Metazoa; phylum Chordata; class Actinopteri; family Sciaenidae; genus Larimichthys; species Larimichthys crocea. Next base: position 19,553,180 of record NC_040017.1, on the reverse strand, counting down.
GAAAATCAATACCTGAACTACTGTGGCCTGGAGTAGTTAGAGGTAATAGCAGAGGGCTGAGAGGCATGGACACACACACACACACACACACACACACACACACACACACACACACACACACACACACACACACAGTGTGTTGGTAAGGTCAAAAACAAGCTCTTGTGAGGGAAGCAGACAAAGAAATAAAGACAGAGCGAGAGATATGTCTCCTTATTGTCCCCTATCATTATCTTGGTAACACTGAGAAATGAAATGACTTCAGCTGTGTGTGTGTGTGTGTGTGTGTGTGTGTGTGTGTGTGTGTGTGCCGCCCCATCTCGTCACACTCAGTTGTCTTAGTGATTTGATCTCTGCGATGATAGCTGGTGTTTTGCGGAGGGAGACGGAGGAACTGAGGAGCCTCTGGGAGGTGGAGGTGTAGGTGTAGGTGTAGAGGAGGAGCTGTGTTTCTCTGCGAGGCGTTTTAATCTCGACTTGATCAATCAACAGTGAGCGTCTCGTAGAAAAAATATAAAATCGATGTGAATCCAAGGCGATTTAGCAAACAATAGGAGCTCGTTTTTCAATCTCAGCGTTCTCCACCTCAGAGGTAAAAAGGTGCTGAGTCACCGCGGCTCGGTTGTGACATGACAAGACTGTCGATTCGTTTAAAATGAGTCTGGGTGACAGAGAGAGAGAGACATCTTTATTTATGTGTGTGTCAGGAGGGCGGCAGCTTTGTATGAAGTCAAACTGAGCAGCAGTCCTCGAGTCTGGACGCTCGGCTTCAGTCCTGCACTGTTTCTTGGTCTGCATGTCTCAGCAGTGGATCAGCGTTCAGCGAAGAAGTTGGAAGAGGTGGAGTACAATAACCAGGCGACGGGTGCAGGATGGTTGGTATTGCATTGCACAGCGATCAATGGTGGCTCTGGGAGACCAGCACAGGTCGATAGGTGCAGGCTGGCGACTGTCACCTGTTTGCTGCAAAGAGAAATGGAGCCTGTCAAACCTGTTTCTTCATTGTTTGCAACATCTTTTTCTCTCTCTGCGTGGAAGTTGTTCACAAATCACAGTCTGTGAGTCGTATTTATTGTTCCGTATTCACATCTGTAGCTCGCAGGCTATTTACCGACATATTCAAATGATGGCAGAGCATCGGTTTAGCATCTTTAAACAATTTTTGTGTTCCCAGCAGCAGAAATACATAAAAAAAACGGAGCTTTATGGAGCTCAGGAGCTGACTTTGCTGTCATGTGTTCCCAATTTGACAAACCAAATTCAAGTAAGCTGCAGTTTACTTCACAGCAGCCGAGGAGGAGGACACCAGAATATATTTCCTCCATAAAAAATGATCCGGTTTCACCAAAATCAGCCAAATACTTGCTGCTGTGTGACGTACCCCGCCAAGACTTTAACTTTTTGTTGCTGAGTAGAACAATAACATGAAAATAATGAATGTATCCCAAGTTAGACAGCTGTCTGAGTCTCTTATAAACACACACACCATTAAATGTGAAATAACCAACAAAATAAACGCACAAAAAGTAAAAAAAAAAACAACCCACACACGCACAATCCGGATAAAGCTCATCTGGCCATGTGCCATCGAGGCCTGCTGACATTTCTGCCTTCTCTGCAGGCCACCAGACTACAATTACAGATGCAGGCGTTATCTGAGAGCAACACATGCACGAAGGAGACACCAGCAGTGACTTTGAAACACAGAACGTGAAACCTGCCTCCTCCTGTGCAGAGAGCAGCAGCTCTCGTCTGGGCTTCAACACTGACGGGGATGTGAGGGATCGCACAAACTGAGTTTAGTTTCTCTTCATCCAAACTCCAAACGCACTTCTGACACTTCGTTATGCTCTCAGTGTTTAAAGCAGAGACGCATAATCACCTCCTCCTTTTTCAATGAATGACCTGCGCGACCTCGCTCCTCTCTGCAGCTCCCGTCTCTCAGCGACGTGAAAGGCCACACACACACAACCACACACACACACACACACACCTATAAACAGACCTCATGTGCTGTTCGAGAGCGTGTGTGTGTGTTTTATGACTGCATATTAGCTCAGTGGGTCTGTTTCTTCATCTCAACTAATTTGTGTTTTTACTGCACACTAATGGACTATTATGAAATGTGTGTGTGTGTGTGTGTGTGTGTGTTTCATCAGTTTCAAGCGGTGAGGATAGATTGGTTTTAACTCGATATGCGAAATGAGCGCCCGCTAAACTCGTTCAATTACAGTTTTTTTTTTTACATTTCCCACGAGGCGACAATTAGCTCCCAACACGTGTCACTTTACAAAGCCTACATTACAATTACAGAGCTGCAGTGAAATGTTCAATTAGCGCTACACTGTATAGATTCTGAGGAGGGGGAATGTAAACGTGTTAGTCCGTCCTGGTAATGAGCTTGATTGAAGCTTCTAATTGAGCTTCTCTCCACTGAGTTCGTGAAGGGAGCGAGGGAAGACGTGGAAGTTTGTTTATTGTTTTAGCTGGAAAGCTTAAAAACAGTCAGAAAAATGAGTTCGTAAGTCCTTTCCTAACCACTTTTCCTAGACCAATGAGTTCGTAAGTCCTTTCCTAACCACTTTTCCTAGACCTCTAATTGAAAACGTCACAAGGACAAGAAAAGATTATTGACGTGATCTGTGGTAGAACTACAAAGTCCACAAGATGGACTACAAAACGCTCATCTGAGATACTTCCTAGATACTCCCCGCACTCTGACCGTGTTGTTTCATGCAGGAAATGAAAAATGTGACGTCATCATCAGCGTCAGAGTTTAAATAATAATGAATATTGTCCAGCTGTCACAGAAGCAGATGAAGCGTTTGTTAGCTGGTATGGTCGTTCACCCTCCTGTCCACTAGGGGTGTGTGATACTGCATATTTTGGTATCGATCCGATACCAAGTAAATACGGGCCAGTATCGATGATACTGATGCTTTTTAATAAATACGATGGATGTGTCATTGAATTGCTAAATCTCAATTAATTTTCATGACCTCAAGTGTTTTTTGTTTTGTTTCCTTTTTTTTTATTATTAAATAGTTAAAACCCAGGACAGAATTAGGACAAAGTTTAGAATTAAATAGAAAATGCTTTATTATCAATTTTTTCTGCTCGCAAACCAGTAAACGAATAAAATTTGTTTTTACAAATCCCACATTTTGCTGTTGTCTCGTTTTCGATGCTCTTCTTCCTCTCTGCACTGCGTGTGCTGATGAACTTGAGCCAGCAGCTTGCTTGTTTGTTTGCTTTGCGCGTCTAAGTCACGTCACGTGACTCACGTGACGGCGCAACATCTGAACAAACTGGCTGTTTCCTCTTTGCCGAAACCGCAGCATTGCAAACAAGAGTGGAACGGCACAGTCAGGTTGTGAACAGGTTGTGCGTTGACTTTTCTGTTACTGCTGCAAGGAACTGGGAGTAGGACGTCGTCACCTCCTTTCCTTTCCTAAAGGCTGGTCCGTGTATCATATTATCCCGTGTAGATAATAAAGGAAGCAGTGAAGCTCCTTTCCTTAAGAGTTAGAGGATTCGAACAGCTCTTATCATGGTAACTAAATTATAACACACTTTAAACATGACATGCTGCATGATGCATTTTTTTTCTCTATCCGGACCTCCTCAAATCAGAATTGGCTACTCCTGGTGATGGGGAGCAGAACCAGTGTCATGGCAGAACCGGAGCTGGGCAAATGGGCCATGTAGCTTCTATGGACATAGTGACAGGGCTGATAGTTTGGCACCAGCTCCCAAAGGGCTTGCATCACTTTCAACCTCCTTCATCCACGCCCAGTGCCGTTTATTTTTGAGACCCTTCTCGACATCTTCAGTGTCATCCCCGGGCTTCATGAACCTGCGGTCCATCCTGTGGGCTAATGATGCTCATATTCGACTTTAGTAGGCCGTGAATGAAAGCTGCGCTTCTATTGGATTCAGAGAAATGTCGCACGCAGTCATACCGATACGCCGGAGATCCGGAAAGAAAAGGAGAGTAATCGCGTAAGAAGCTGCTGTGCAAAGTGTAAACCTGGGACTGACTTTTAATCGTTGGTGTGAGCTCCAAAACCACAATGACAGTTTGTTCGAGAAAAGAAAACGCCTGTGGCATCAAGATGAAGCTGTGAGCCGGAAAGAGGAGTGAAATGAAGAGGAGAAAAAGATGATTGTCTGTTCATCCAGTCCAACGTGCGGTACAGTCCATCAGTCAGACCTCTCAGCCTTTACCAAATGACCCGTTCTATCACATCCTGACAGCATTCATCACTCCAGATCAAGCCCAAAGTATCTCCACAGCACATTTGTTACGTCTCAAGTCGGTGCATCATTGAACAGTCCATTGCTGCACTGTTTTTTAATCTCTGTAGCTTTAATTGTTGCACAGCGAGGTGTGCCACATGTGAAACAAACATATCAATAAGCACTTACAGCCGTGCTGCTGCATTGACATGACCTGACGTTCTGTTGCCTTTTAGAAATAACATTCATGTTTCCAGACGCGGAGACGTACCCGCAACACCTACGCTGTATCTTCAAGGCGATAAGAAGAGCAACACAGAGGCGTGTTTCTCTCTAACGTCTTATTACCACACTACAGGCATCGTATTATGTTATATTTAGGCTTAGAAACAGGTTGTTTGAGGTAAAAAGGTTAGGTTTAGGTTAGAGAACTTTCATAGTCATGGTTAAAATGATTTTGGGCATGTTTAAAAGAAATCACTGCTACTTTTTGGTATAAAACTAGCAGCGAACAGAGGTCTACTTTGTCTAAAGCAAGGGCTGTCGTAAAACAATGCAAGAGCTGTGTTGGTCTTGTTTGAGTATTAACAGACAGTTGATACACTAATAGTTAATAGATCGTTGTGTTTGAAGGATTATCAGAAGCCAAAACTCAGCATAGAGGTTTATAATACTATAATATATAATGACCTTTTCTTTTGTTGTATTGATCACCAGGTAAACAGCAGAAATGTGTTTCCCATGAGGCTAAAAGGCATCTAGAAATTGCCTTAAAGTCTCATGCAGACAAGAGATGTAATTCATGTGGCCACTGCAGGTTTCTAGTGTCCTCTCTTAAAATAGTAACAAAATCCCATAAAATATAGGATTTGTTGCACTTAAAGTGATAAACCAGGAGAGGGAGTGCCGTTATACTGAATATCAGCACGGCTGTGGTTCGGTTATAGGCATCAAATCAAAGAATATGTGTCTTTGTAACAGTGACATCTAGTGGTTACAAATTGGTACTGCAGACCAAATTCAAGCTCATGCAGGTTTCCAGGTTGAAGACACTGAACCTCCACGACATGGTTTTTATTTCAAGAACCAGCTTCCACGCCTGAGTCTGACTTCAAATTACAAATTTCAAAAGAAGAAACATACTGACAGTCGAGAAGCTCGTATTTTAGTTTCTTTGATCTCTGATGATCGTTTTAGGATTTAATACAGTAAATGTACATACATATTGTTCCTTTAATCACACACACATCCAACAACCAGCTCTTATTTTGGTGAGAAATCATCAGGGCGTAATGTTCAAATGTCATATTTGTAATGTCATATGTCATAAGGGAGTTGTAGTTTACTTCTAATACTGCTAATATGTTTACTTTTGAACGTCCTATCAGTGCTACAGAAACATTAGGTAAATAGAAAGTATGATTAAGGTTGTCTAACTGTTAGTTATTGGTTTGATTAAAGGTCGTGTATTGATTACTGACAGTGGCTGATTTCTAACATGCAGGAAAGTGTTTTTTAAGCTACTTGTAGAGATATGTTCATCGTCATCACGTCGTGTTAGCGTGACATTAATGTTAGAACAGCTGTGAAGTGATACATGCAGTTAAAAGTCTCAGTGTGTGTGTGTGTGAGAGAGATGACGGGCGTTTCCTGGAGATGTTCTTGTCTTTCTGTGGAGCCATTTGTGTGTTTACTCGAGTGACTGAATAAAGTGTGTGTGTGTGTGTGTGTGTGTCTGTGTGTGTCTGCTGTGATTTCTAGAGGCCCTCTCTTGTCTCCTTCTCGACGGTCTGCGATGAAAGCCTTTGTTAAAACAAACAGCGGCTGCAAACTATTTCTGCCTCCGGAAGCCGAGCCGCCTGTTAGCTGAAGGTAAACACATCGTGGGTGTTTTTGGAACAAATAGCAGATTTCTCAAGGCCTTGAAAGCATGCAGGGTATTTTCTTTACTTTGTCTTGGTGACAGAACAGCAGACATCTTTTTTGTTTGTATATCCGGGGGAATGGCAAGCGCCAGCATTGACACACTCTGTAACTGATGCAACTAACCCCCAATTAAAAACACCCGGAGCCAACAACCCTCGATCTGTGCCAGCGAACAAGGCCAGGGAGTCCTCAAGGGATCAGTGTTTAAGTGTGCCTTTTACCATTTACCACCCTCAGGGGCCTTTACCATTACATCTAATAGAGCAGGATTGGTACTGGTTAATGAACCTGTGGGCCGACCACCTTTACCACCTTTGTTTTCATTAGGGGAAGGTGACAGCGTGGGTCATTTCTCCAGCCATTAGCTGCTGTAAGGAGACAACGAGGCTAAATCTTTGTCTTTGTTCATTGTTCCTGAGAGCGAAGCCGACGAGATTGAAATAATTCAAACCAAAGAAACATGGAACGATGTGGAAGACGAACTCTTGGGAAGAAAAAAAAGCTAACAGAGAAATCGATTCCAAATCTTTCTCTTGCACAGAAAACATTTGAGAAAGATTTCTGCCTTCAGCTGCGTTTTCTTTTTTTAAACAAATACTCAAACCTGTTTTGTACTAAAGGATCGTCGCTGTTCTCCTCAGGTGTACATCTGTCTTCAGATTAAATAACTGTCTCCCATGAAACTGCACAATAGATGTGACAACTTTAACTCTAGATCAGTCTTAATCTGAGATCAGTTAAGATGTGCAGTGTTATTTGCTCTTCTTTGGGTATTGCACGTGTTTTTGTCTTATAGGATGAACGAATGGATGACTGCCATGTTCTGTTAACAACATATAAACAACAAAACTGTCCTCATGCTCTGTCAGTGTCTTCTTTTCCGTCGCAGGTTTTTATCTGATTAAATCATTCAACCACAGTAAAATGTTCTATTTACAAAAAATACTACGGTGCTGTCAGCCTCGTCCTGATGCCCCAAAAAATCATCAGAGAAGCAATCGTGTATTAATCCGCAGCTGAACACCAGCTTTACAAGGTAACATATTTATAAATATATATATATATGTATAGATGTGTGCTAGAGCTGCAGGATAATGTACGTTTGGGTTTTGTGGTGGCAGGAAACCCATCCCTGCTCCTCCTGGAGGATCCCGAGGCGTTCCCAGGCCAGATGGGCTTTGTTGTCCCTCCAGCAAGTTCTGGGTCTGCCTCAGGGTCTCCTCCCAGTTGGACAAACCTTCAACACCTCTAAAGAAAGGTACCCAGGAGGAATCCTAATCAAATGCCTGAACCACTTCAGCTGCCTCCTTTCAATGTGAAGGAGCAGCTTCTAAATATGTCTAAGGCTGAGCTCAGAGGAAGCTTGTATCCGTGTAGTCACTACCCAAAGCTCATAGGTGAGAGAGTTGGAACGTAGATGGAAGATTGAGATCTTTGCCTTCCGGCTCAGCTCCCTCTTTCCTGTCATCTTGAAGAAGACCCCGAGACACTTGAACTCCTTCACTCAGGGCAGCAACTCACTCCCAACCCAAAGGGAGCATCCCACCTTTCAGCCTCAGACTTGCTGCACCCATACATAAATGTAACTTTGAAAATGATGCTATTGTTCCCGATTGAACATCCTCATGCACAGAGATGTATAGTAACGAAGTGGAACTACTTAAGTACTAAAATGCAGTATCTGTACTTTTTTGGAGTATTATTTTTTTCCCCAACTTCCACTTTTACTGCACTACATATTTTTGATGAATTTGATACTTTTACTCCGATACATTTTTCATGTGCTGAATCGTTACTCGTTACTATTGTAGCGTCCAGCCGGACACGTGATGAATGACGAGGCGTTATTGAACAAACTGCATTTATTGCTGAACGGTTTGGTTCCAGGACTCGGTGACTGTCGGCCGTAACCACGCCAAAAAACCAACAGAACAGTCCCGGTCTCACATCAACCTCGCTCGTGCGCCGTACGTCATACACCTGACTCACCCAGGTGCGCTCTCTCACCTGCTCCCGCATTCATTCAGACGCATTCACAGACCATGGGAAATCACAGAACTCTACCATGAACATTGTAACACTGTAACATTAGAAGTTGTGCCTTAATAAATATTTGAAATAATATAAACAACAGTACTTGTACTTGTACTTTTACTTGTACTTTTACTTTCAGTACTTGAGTAGCAATTTTTTACATACTTCTACTTGCAATACTTAAGTACAAAACATTTTGAATACTTTAGTACTTTTACTTAAGTATGGTGTTTAACGAACACTTCAACTTCTACTCAAGTCAGTTTTTTGAAATAGCACTTGTACTTCTACTCCACTCCTTTACTCCAGTACTTTATACATCTCTGCTCATGCAGCATCGGTAAGTCTTAGTTTCCCCGTCTCAACGTCAGAGTAGCTGTAATCCTCCACCCTACATCTGTCCTGGTTTTGTACTGCAGGCTTCCCTCGTTTCTCCTGTGACGGAGCAGAGGCGCAGCGGCTTGTTGTTTTCAGCTGCGCGGTGAATCCGTGTTGAAGAGCGTCAGATAAATGCATGTGCTAAACGCTTCTTTGGTGTGATCCTAAGTGCTGTGAAGCAGAGGAAGCGTAGCAGTATGAATTATCTGAAATAAGTTGTGTGGTTCCATTCTGTTTGTTTGTGGTTATAGCTTTGAAGTGTGCCGGGCTCCTGCGGGCGCTTTCAGATACCACCAGTAATGTATTGTTTATGGCACAGGGCCTCAGGCAGACAGAATGATGGATTGAGCCGTTCTGTTTTCTTCTCACAATCCGTCTTCAAAGAAACAAATCGATCTGGAACACAGGAGTTGGGGGAACGGGTGAAGAAAATAGACTTTCTTTATAGCGCTTTGATGCTGCGATGTGTTATTTTGTCAGCAGCATTTTAGGGTGAATTCAAAGTTTACCCCTCGGAGCAGAAAAGAGTGTACGAGGCTTACGCATGTATGAATTTTTTAATATTTGTAAAAGATAAAACATCTTGTAGTCCTCGAGATTGGTCTCAAGAACACTCTGTAAAGGCCTCGGACGAAGCAGGCAGTTTGCGCGGGGTATTTTATTTTGAAAATCCACCGGATTCTCTATACTGTTTCTGTGTCTGACTTCCTGTCCGTGAAAAGTAGAACAGCCGCGTTGACTTGGTCTCGGTTAAGTTGGTCTTCATCACATCACTGACTTTTCTGTTTAAAGCCACCAGACAAACATGAATAATAAATAATAAATCATAAATAAATATATAAATATGGCTCAGCTGGTACCGTGAGCTCCCCACGTTCGAAAGTCCTTCCTGCAGCGACCCGGTTTGGACTCCGCCTACTTTCCTGTCTGTCTTCACCTGTCTGTCTGTCTGTCTGTCTTTCTTCACCTGTCTGTCTACACCTGTCTTCAACTGTCTGTCTACAGCTGTCTGTCTGCGCTTCAGCTGTCTGTCTTGTCTGTCTGTCTGTCTGTCTGTCTGTCTGTCTGTCTTCAGCTGTCTGTCTCAGCTGTCTTGTCTTCAGCTGTCTGTCTGTCTGTCTGTCTGTCTTCAGCTGTCTGTCCTCACCTGTCTGTCTGTCTTCAGCTATCTGTCCTCACTGTCTGTCTGTCTTCAGCGTCTGTCTGTCTGTCTGCTCTGTCTTCAACTGTCTGTTTCAGCTGTCTGTCTTCACCTGTCTGTCTACAGTTTCTGTCTTCAGCTGTCTGTCCTCAGCTTTCTGTCTGTCTTCAGCTGTCTGTCTTTACCTGTCTGTCTGTCTTCAGCTGTCTGTCTGTCTTTACCTGTCTGTCTGTCTTCAGCTGTCTGTCTACAGCTTGTCGTCTTTATGTCTGTCTGTCTGTCTGTCTGTGTCTGTCGCTGTCTGTCTTCAGCTGTCTGGTCTTCTTCCTGTCTGTCTGTCTGTCTGTCTGTCATCTGTCTTCAGTCTGTCTGTCTGTCTTTACCTGTCTGTCTGTCTGTCTGTTGTCTGTCTGTCTTACCTGTCTGTCTTCTGTCTGTCTGTCCAGCTGTCTGTCTGTCTCCCTGTCTGTCTGTCTGTTCTGTGTGTCTTTTTCAGCTGTCTGCTGTCTGTCTGTCTTCAGCTGTCTGTCTGTCTGTCTGTCTGTCTGTCTGTCTTCAGCTGTCTGTCTGTCTGTCTGTCTTCAGCTGTCTGTCTGTCTTCAGCTGTCTGTCTGTCTGTCTGTCTTTACCTGTCTGTCTGTCTTCAGCTGTCTGCTCTCACAAGTTGAAAGTCGTCCAGAGTTACCTGTGCGTCCTCTGTGATTCAGTCACGTCTCCGCGATGCTTCACTCTCCGTCACTGTGTAGGCTGGTTAGCACCGTTCGGTCTCACGTTCCCCGTGACAACAGACGTGGCTGTACCATGAAAATACACAATGTGCACACATGTAAACAAACAATCATTCACATGGAAAATACACATACACACACACACACACACACACACACACTGCAGAGCTGTTATAACACTCGTCACCTCTGGAGGGCAGAATGACTCCACAGTAAAATAAGAGAATCAACATTTAAATGTTTTTCTCCTTCTGATTCCTCCTTTTTCTCCTTTTACACCTTCAACATGCATCCATTGTTCTTTCTTTCTTTCTTTCTTTCTTTCTTTCTTTCTTTCTTTCTCTCTCTCTCTCTTCCTCCCTGTGGTGTGCCAGCTAACAGTGTCACAGGCTTCACTGCTTTACCAATTCCATCAAAAAGCTATTTAACAAACCGCAGACCTGTGCAGCCGTGCCTTCACTGCCTCCACTATACCTTTATTTTTCCATCTCTCTCTCTCTGTCTCTCAATCTCCCTTTCTCTTTCTGCCTCCACCGCCCTCCATCAATCCTCACTATCCCACTCTCTCTGTTTTTCTCCACCTTTTCGCCACCTTGTTTATTTTTCTGTCTCTCTGTCTGAGAGGTAATGATGCATCAAAACAAGCCGCAGATGAACAATCAATTAAGAGCTAACTTTATCGGTAACAATATAATAAAAGATACAAACATCTGTTAACGGAAACGTAGATACTGAACATGGAGGCCTTTAGATTGCTTACAGTAACATTTTAAATACAGTATACCGCCTCATAAATACATGAATATGAGCATAATCTCATGTTATAAATTACCGTATTGATTGGAAATGTTGCACACTCTGTTTTCTACCACACTAATAATCAAATATAAGAAAATAACAATCTAATGTAATTGGAAATCAGAGTCTATGACACTAACTTCGTGTAGGAATGTGTTTTGTATCAGATAAAGGGAAGTCCTGAATAATAGAAAATGTTTCCATTATTTCTAACTGTGACAGAAAATGTTAGAATATTCAGAGACTCACACACAGAGTCAACACTCACTTCAAAAGTCAGGGATAAACCTCTCGAGATGAACCATCTCGTTATTAACGTTTCAAGATACCAGCCACTGAGTCAGAGAGGAAACTGTTAACGGAACAGTTTGACATTTCGGGAGATTATTCTCCGTCTCGCTGTGGTTTCAAGGTGAGTTACCGTTTTTATGCCGACCTATGCTAATCAATGTCCGTCTGCAGACAAGAAGAGAGAGGAATGTGCTCATTTAACTCTTGGCAAGAGACAGAAGCCTGTTTTCAAAAATGTCAAACAGTTTCTATTGTGATTAGTCGTTAGATGGTTCTCCAGAGGTTTGTTCTGCTTTGCAGGTTTCTCTGTTTCTTGACATACAGTGACAAACGTTGGAACGCTCCCTCCGGGTTGGGAGCGAGTTACTGCCGCGAGCGAGGGAGTTCGAACATCTCGTGGAGCGTGAGATGGATTGTCGGTTTGGCGCGGCATCTGCAGTACTGTGGACGTTGTGTTGGACCGCGGCGGGGAAGAAGAGGGAGCTGAGCCTGAAGACGAAGCTCTCGATTTTACCCAGTCCATCTACGTTCCAACCCTCACCGATGGTCATGAGCTCTGGGTAGCGACTGAAAGAATGAGATCGTGGATACAAGGGGGCGAAATTAGGGTTGAGCTGCTGCTCCTTTGTGCTGAAAGGAGCCAGCTGAGGTGGTTCAACTGATGAACAATCTGATCAGGAGTTAAGAGGTCCAGAACCCTCTCGAGGGACTACATAGCATGGGAACCCCTCGGGATCCTCCAGGAGGAGCCGCACGGCGCTGGTGAGGAGAAGGTTGTCTGGAACGACCTACTGCCGCCGTGATCCAACCCCAGATAAGCAGAAGAGAATGGATGGATGGATGGTCTTTCATATTTCATAAACTCACTCATCAACATCATGTTCATTCGATCACTCTTTGGTTTGCCTCCTGCTTCAGAGGAAGAACTGCCAAAGGTAAAGCAGCCAGCTAGGAGAGTCTACTGGTCACTGTGGTTAGCAGCGCTTTTACTTATCGTTACATTTCTTTTATTTATTTATTTCATAGTAGATACAGGCCAACAAATAAGAAGTCAGGACAGTCATTTCTTTGTCTCTCCAGAACTTTTTCGTCTCTCAAAGAATCAGCGCTGAGCTCCAAACAGTCAATTTGGTTCCCCTGTTCTCTTATTGCTTCGGGTGCAGTTTACATCCACATTAATCTTAAAGGGGAATCCAATAGTAGGGGGGTCATTCTCATTACTCAGCAGCGCTCTGCGCTGTGAACATTTTGCTCCTGTGGGGGCCAGGTGACACCACAAGCTGTGCGTTGTTTCCTCGATTGCAGCAGACGTGAGAATCTGTCACGATCAGCCGTGGACGCCGGAAGGTGACACGCAGCGATTATCACATGATTTCTACCTGCAATTCACTTCAGGGCTCCAGCAGACTGATGAGCTGTAGAGGAAGAAGTTAAATATCTTTACTGTTTGCTGACAACATGTCGACATGTTTCTAACTCATCTGACAGGTGAAAAACTGTAGACTGTATAAAACATGGACAGCGTATCCTTAATGAAGCTGAAGTGGACTGAATGACGCCTGGTTGCTCAAACACGACACCTGTAACCACACCCACCTGTCAATCAAAGCGTCCACACTCTTAATCCTGCATAACTTTAAGCCTTAATATAATGTGAACAGGTGAGTTGTATATAAATTCACCCTCAGTACAGTTGTCATGAACGGGGAAATTAGCTACAGAGACCAAAACTGTTTTTTGTACCAGGCTGTAAACATGTTTATTTCTGCTGTGAAGTTGGACATTTGGACATGGGGACTTATGGAGACTGACTCACTTCTGGAGCCAGCCTCAAGTGGACGTTAGAGGAACTGCAGTTTTTGGCACTTTACTTCAGTTGGCTTCATTTTCAAGCAGGGGGGTTGCCATGGAAACGCTAGAGATCAAAACAAGTTTGAAGTTGTTTGTGTTTGATATGCCCATACATGGTAACTAGGGGGCGTGTCTTATGTTTGTGTTTGATATGCCCATACATGGTAACTAGGGGGCGTGTCTTATGTTTGTGTTTGATATGCCCATACATGGTAACTAGGGGGCGTGTCTTATGTTTGTGTTTGATATGCCCATACATGGTAACTAGGGGGCGTGTCTTATGTTTGTGTTTGATATGCCCATACATGGTAACTAGGGGGCGTGTCTTATGTTTGTGTTTGATATGCCCATACATGGTAACTAGGGGGCGTGTCTTATGTTTGTGTTTGATATGCCCATACATGGTAACTAGGGGGCGTGTCTTATGTTTGTGTTTGATATGCCCATACATGGTAACTAGGGGGCGTGTCTTATGTTTGTGTTTGATATGCCCATACATGGTAACTAGGGGGCGTGTCTTATGTTTGTGTTTGATATGCCTATACATGGTAACTAGGGGGCGTGTCTTATGTTTATGTTTGATATGCCCATACATGGTAACTAGGGGGCGTGTCTTATGTTTGTGTTTGATATGCCCATACATGGTAACTAGGGGGCGTGTCTTATGAGATGTCACACATTCTAGAGCCTTTGATCTGGACTGTATATATAAGTGGAAACCAACACTGCTACAGAAAACTCACCAGATTCAAGGATCCCAGAGAAGGAAGACGACTCTTATGGAAACAATGAACTCCCCGATGAACACCACTGAGCCTGCAGCTGCTTCTGCTTCTGGCTGCGAGTCTCCAGTCGAGACAGACAGTCAGAAGCAGCTTCGTCAGTTTGTCACCATGCTGACCTTAAGACTGTTACACAAGTGTAACACTGTGCAGAGCCGTACCAAGGAGCAGTGGGTGGCCCACACGAAGACTCTGGTTAGCCAGACCATGGAGGGGCTCACTGTGACGGGAAACTTCTGCCCAGACGCTAAGGACATGAAGAAGGTGTGCAAGGCCGTGCAGAAAGATCTGCAGAAGAGGTACGGCAGCAAAGGACTGGAGGGCGCAGCCGACGCCGACATCGCCCAGTGTCTGCAGACTCACACCAGAGCTTTCATCGATGAACAGGCCAAGAAACGCTCTTTTCGCACTTGGTGGGATTTATACTTTTGGCATACTTGGATTGGCGTAGGTTTTGCATCTATAATCTATGTCATGTTAGTTGTATTTTTAGTTGGTCTCACTTTCTAGTGCTTTCCAGGTGTGAGTGTGGTCAGACTGTTTTTAGGAACACTATGATCACATTCACACCTTTTGGTTTTCTCCGGGTCGCTCCGGTTTTCCCGTTTCCCCTAAAAAAAAACAACATTCCACCTTCAATAAAAAGATTAAATTGAAAATTGTCAGACTTATGATACCTTTAATCTCTCCGTAACCTGTAACCGATTTTAGGGAAAAAATAAAAATAAATAAATAAATAAACATTCGAAATTTAATAGGGCCTCGCACCGCGTGCTCTGTGATTTTTTGGCGCCATCTGGTGACGGACAGTAAAAACTAATAATTTGACCTCTTGTCAAGAGGTGAAGCAACTGTGATTGCAGAATGCATGTTTTTTTTAATGTTATAGCTCTGCAATCAAAAAGTGTGGTTTTAATGGCAGTCTTTGGGACAAAAATGTCCGCTAAAGGCCTAAGAGGGTGTAAAATTGAAAAAACTGAAAAAAAAAAAATAATAATGCATCAAAATCAGTTTTGTTATTAATCTTTGACACATCCAAGGGTCTGATACCACATAAAAAATCTCCCACCTCAGATCATTTTAGGGTCTGATACCACATAAAAAATCTCCCACCTCAGATCATTTTATATTGAAAATCAGCCATTTTCAGTCATTTTTAAAGAAAAGAAAAAATACAAAATTTAGTATTTTTGAAAAGAACTGAGGTTGACTGAAAGATCTGTGTCTATCTGATATACATTTAGAGCTTTACTTTTATGGAGGGCATTTATGTCCTTAAGGGCCTAAGAGGGTGCCTTTTTGGCACACAGTGTATTATTATTTTATGTAAATTTTGTAAGGTTTACATTAAATTAAGTTTCCTATGGCCAAAGAAATCCTAGAATGGGAAGAGATGGTAAAACTATGCATCTGTTTTTTGTTTTTTTAATACCAGTGATAGGCTACAAACAGTTTTAGTGGTTGCTACGGCCACATTTTGAGCAATTAAGGCCATGGTAGATAGTCTACTAGTTGGTAACTGAGTGCTCAGTATTCTTATCAGTCGACATGTTTCATAAGTAAATGGATCGGTTCTGAAAACAATGAAAAGCAAATTCTGCCCGACTGAATCTAATTATTTTTGTGAAGTTAAGTCAATTTCAATGGTCACACGATAATACTGTAACTTTGCAAAGTACAATTTCATCACAGAATGTCACTGAAGACCTCCTCATCGACCTCTGAAAAAAATTAAATTAAGTTTTGGGTGCATTATTGTTCATCTTACTGCCACCACAAGTCCATTGCCTAAGGACACAATATGGCTATCGTTTAGGCTACAAGAAGCAGACACATTAACTTACCCTCCTTGAGAAATTCACAGTGTGAGGCTCCATTTAGTTTGACGTACTTCGAACGTACTTTGAACAGCATTGCTGTAGATCAGGGGTCAGCAAAAACTGGCCCGCCATCAATTATATCTGGCCCGCTAGATGACGTTGATTTATTTTAAAATATATATATATATATATTTAAATATATCTTTTAGACCTCATGTTTCCTGTCAAAAAGACAACAATTCCACAGATTTCACAACATTTATTGAAAAGTAGCTGATAAGTAACGTGACAGCAGCCAGCGTCCTCGCAGCCTCTTTATCGAGCACAGGTCGCGCAACGTTAATTGGCCGGCGTGCCTGTAACCTGTGGGAAATAAAAGGTCCTGTTGTCCACACAAAACCAACAAACCAAAACACGGTTGGCTCCAAAAATCCAATAGGCCTAATTAAAAAATGTTGACATGCACATCCGCGGCATGGGGAAACAGCTCTGCGCTTTGCTGTTACTAGTTACAGCAGGTTGCCGTTTGATGACAGACGCCAGGATAATAAACAGCACATAGAAGCAAATTAATGTTTAAATTAAATTAAATGCATTTTAAAGTAAAAAACGTTATTTTTAATGTAATAGGACAAAAGAAAACCTTTTTTTTTCTAGGTCGGAAAGCATGGCATGGCAGAACACAGTTACCCACAGCAAAGTTAACTTCAACCCAGACTAGGACACAGAGATTTTCAAAAAACAGCAGGCTTTCTTGAGTGGCAGAAAGTGATGACAACAACGGGCTATGAAAACTACGGCTATAAGGAGAGCAAATACACAAGCTATGGAAGGTAAAACCGCTCCAGTCGGGCAGGATAGTACCAACTTCAACTGTCTACGTCTATGAAAACAAAAGACGCTCCGCGGATGGATGATACCTAATCTATAAAGAAATAGATATTAAATAAAATCACTTCTAAAACTGGAGGCAGACTAATCTTGAGGGCAAGAAATAATAATAGATAAAAAAAAAACAAGGGTGAAGTGAAAAATCTGGCACTAGAAAACCTAAACTGAACTATGAAAATACAAAGCAAAATCACTCTTTCTCAAATCCCAACATGCCAGAGCTGCAGGAAGCAGGAAGCAGACACACGCTTTACAGTTTTGGGCTGTCACGTCTCGGTATCATGTTTCCATCCTGCAGAGCCGGCGTACACCTGCTTTCATCCCAACCACATAAACAGCACACTTTCAACCAGAGGAGGGAAGTAAGCATGAAAACCTGCAAGTCTCTTTGGGTCGCCCTGCAGACACGATTTCACAAAGATTGCTGCAAAGATCAGAGATCAATCATTCTCACTCTGCTGAAATCATCACATTGCAGTCATATTTGATGGTAATGGAGCGGCACACACTCGTATTCTCCAGAATCTTTCTTTATTCTATCGATTGATTTAAATTCTTTGGTCACCAGGCTGCAGAGGAGCTCCACAACAAGCCGACAGACACACACAGCCTGACATATTTTGACCTTTTTAAAGTTAACGGTTCGCAAACAGTCGCCCGTTTACACATCCGGCAGACAAATAGCGACATTATCATTTATTCTGAGTCGTGTTTCTGAATGTTAGTGTGGGACTCATAGTAATGTTGGTGATATTCATGGACACCCCCCATTCTCAGTTTGTATTCAGCGTGTGCTAGGTTCTCATTTTGTTGTCATTATTTTTATTTATTTGCTATGTGATATTTGTGCAGAAGACCAGCTAATATTTGCAGTAGGTTAAAAGGTGTATCCAACGTAAAGCTTAGGCACAGGCACTATGAGGCAGCTTAAGGGTCCTTTTAGGGTAGTGCAAGAGAGCGCCAATTAATTAATGGGCCCCCAGCCAGCCTGCATGTCGCGATGTTGTCGTGCTGATGTGCTTGTGTTTCTGTGTTGACAGACAAAAGTAAAGAGTCTAAAACTCATGCACGCCTGAGAGTGATCCTTTGTGCTCAAGTGTGCAACATTAGTCCTTTCTTTTTAGGGCGGTTTTAATCCCTACTATCCCTGCTGCTGAGAAAAATCTCTGGCAACTAATCTGTCACAGTCTGTCCCTTCATCCACCCGATGCCCTCGCCTCCTTTTCGCTTCGTTACCTCACTACACCACCTACACTTCCCTCATCTGCTCTGCAGTCACCGCCGGTCTCTTCTCCTCTGTCATTATGTCCATAGAGGCCGCTGAGCTGACTTGACTAGCTCCTGTTCTGGCACGACACTGGCTTTGATCCCCATCAACCCTGTAAACCTCTTCCTCTTCTTCCTGGTGGTCTGTGGTACAAACACTAACACTCCCAACAATCAATCCAATCCAACAGGATTTAACAGACGTTAGTTTAGGAGAGAAAAGAAGTGACATGATGCTTTAAGTGAATCAATATTTGCTTTCCTCTCTGCAGATTTCCACTTTTGTTTTTCAGGCTGTGCAACAAAGAGACTGAAGGAGGAACAAACCACACAGTGTGAGTGAGGTCAGGAGCTGCACGTCTTATGACTGGATGCAGCATGTGAACAGAACACAGCAGAAACGTGTCAGAGAGACAAGTTGAGTCGTTTAGACCTGCTGCTTCTTGCTGAATATAATCACAAATCTAAGCTGCTTTCCTAACATGCATCTTTCCTGTGTCACATCCTTCAAACCAGCTTTGGTTTAAAAGGATGCAGTGTGCAGAGAGTTCCAAGGTAAACCTCTTGAAATCACGTGCAGCCAAACAATGAGCGCCCTTTCACTTGATTATATCGAACTTGTGTGTGAGAACGGACAAGAGGCTTTTTGAAACAAGGTTTCTTATTTCAGTGGCGTAACCTGCAAGCTGCAAGGTTACCTCGCGTCGAGTATCTGCCTCATTTATAAACCGGGCTTCTCTTGACACACGCTTACAGCTGAAACCTGTGTTTTCTTTTAATTAATATCATTATTACATTTATATGTATTGCAAAGTGCCTCCGCTGCCGCCAATCTGAAAGTTGTGGATTGTTGGTGGAGCTGAGGCGAGCTGAATGACTCCTTACCTCAAGTAGACTGCAGTAACAATCTTCCTTTAACCAAGGCAGTGGTCACAATCACATCATGTTATCATGTGACGCCTGAAGAAGAACATGACGTATGGTTAAATCTAAAAAAAAAAGCTAGTAAGTGGACATTTGAACTAATTTTTTATATATTTAGATTAAAGAATAAAATGCAACAATCCGTAGAAACAAGCAAACAAGTCGTCCCTCATGAATGATTCATGCAAGCGGCCCCAACTTTTACGTGTTTTTATATATCCTGAATAATGAAATGTCAACATTCTTTAATGTGTTTCATCTTCAAGACAATTTTCCGTCTGCATCCTGCCCACGACGCCGCTTGAGTTTCTCCCCCGTCGTCCTTTCCGTGTGGATTTATACTTGCAGATGTTATCAATCTGCACGTAAATAAAAGTCAAATGGATAAAGTTTGTTCAGGCCCGGTCGGCTTTGAAGAGCGAAGCTCCTCTGATGAACAAAGCAGACAAGGAATAAAAAAAAAGTGTAGATTAAAGTGACATCAGGAGCAGCTTTCGTTCCTGGTTTGCAGCCAACGTTGTGCTTGCACACTCCAAGGTCCCGTCTGATTTTTCTATTCCCTGCTAAAAGGGTTCTTATACCACGGGTCAGTAAACAAAATGGATTGCGGGCCAATAAATGGTCCCTACATGGCAGGAGTGGGACTATTTTTTCCACAAATTGCTCTGGGTGTCGGAGAAAAAAGGTTACACTTCTCATTTAGTTGCTGAGTTTTAAAACTACTGATGCCAAACTGAAGTAGTTTGGGAACCTTTTTACTTTTTTATATGTGAGAAATCAAGTCAAGACACAAGCAGCGCTCACATTATCAAAGCTTTTAGTCAAACGTGTGGCCAAGTCAAGACCGAGGAAGAATGTGTTTGCCACTTCACCGACCAAGTCATTGTCTCACTTGTGCCTTAAAACGACACATCTTAGAGTTTGGATTAAAACTTTTAGTTTGTCCGTGGAGCAAAAAGCTGTCATATAAACAGGTGAGGCAATATTAAGTGCACAAATGGGGATTACGGTGCACTGGTTTCAAAAGGCACTCAAGGTGTTGTGCTTGTGTCTGCACATAAAAAAATGACAATCCATTTATTTCCTTCCACCTGTCCGGGGTCGGGGGGGCAGCAGGTTTAGCACGGCGTTCCAGACGTCCTTCTCCTCCAGCAACACATTCCAGCTCCTCCTGGGGGATCTCGAGGCATTCCCAGGCCAGATGGACTGTGTAGTCCCTCCGGCGGGTTTCTGGGTCTGCACTGGGGTCTCCTCCCAGTTGGACGAGCCTGGAACACCTCCAAAGGAGCCAGAAGGCATCCAAACCAGCTCATGCGAAGGAGTAGGGCTCTAAGCTCCTCACCCCATCTTTAAGGCTTAGCCTTGCCCTTTGGAGGAGACTTCTTTCGGGTCTTTGTATCCGCGATCTCATTCTTTCAGTCACTACCAAAAGCTTGTGACGATAAGGTGAGGGTGGGAAACTCACTTTTCCCTTCACTCGTGAAGACTCCGAGATGCTTGAACTTGAGGTGCAAACCATCGCGGTGCGTGCTGATAGTTTGTAGAAGTGGTAGGAGTCGTTTAGGAAATGGGTTTCAGATGCTGCTCGATGATCCGACAAACACTTTGTTTGAAGGCGGTTAAGTACTATACATGCAGTGTACGTCTTACTGTCTGCAGGACGTTAGGAAGGGAAAAGAAATGGACAGTGACGTTACTCGAGTTGGCTTTTACAAACCGACCTTCAGTCTGGACAGATATCGGCATAAAGCTCAGAGCGTCTGCAGGAAGGCGGCTCGCTCGGCCTCCTGCTGCTGTTTCCTCTGACGTGCGGTGAATAAAAAAGTAAATCCAACAACCAGTAAGTTCAAACTCGAGTCAAACAGTGATATATTGCACGGAGCCCCTGAAGGAAGACTAATATTAATGTGATGCCGTTTCTGGCTGCCTGGGAGAGAAAAGACCCCAAACTGGACTAATTCTTGGGTGATTAAATACCGTTGTGATTTTTTGATGTGATTGTAAAATAAGTAAATATTCTCTCCCGTCAAACTCAACTCTCTCTGTGGTATGATTTATGGTTTCTACGAGCTTAAGACAAATGCTTTTCTCATTAAGAAAGTGCCATTGTTCATGAGAAACTCTCTCTCTCTCGATTCTGGATCAACACCAAAAACTAATCACTTATTCTTTGGCAAGTGGCCCGAGTTTTTCCAGCAGACTTAATTGAAATCTGTTAACAAGTTTCGGAAATTTCCTGCTAAATAACAAACAAACAAATGGGACCAAAACCCTAAAGTGCCTTTGTGAACATAATAAGTGTGAGCAGGGGAGATGACAGCGAACATGCGGGAGCTCGGGAAACAAACCGTAAAACAATATTTTTGTAATAAGCCGCGTTGCTTAAATTGATGTCGGATGAACAAATTGTTTCTGGTGCTCTGTTAAAACACAGTTTCATGATTTGTTTCTTTAGCTCAGACTCTTTGCAATCCTGTAAAATGAAGCTTCAAAGGTCAGATCTACCTCAGAAGAGAATATGCTGGCAGAGCGTAAACGGTAATAAGACGTGGAATGAAGCCTCATTAAATAAACTGCTGGTTGCTGGTTTCTCTCCGAGGTTCCTGCCGGCTTTTTTTCTTCTACTTCATTGAACCTTTAACTGTTGAACTATGTGCTCATCTGTCTTATCGCTGCATCGGTGGGAAGCCGCTGCAAGAAAAACCGACGCCTCTGCTGCAACCAGATAAATTAAACAGAGAAAGCTAAAATCGCCACAAACCTGCAGCAGAAGAGACACCGGTAAACTGCTCCCTGCCTGCTGTTCGGCTAAAACTCTCTCTCGCCCGAGAATCCGATCTAATTTCAGTGGAAACTATTATAATAATCAAAATAATATAAAAATAATATAATACAGCAGCCACCGGAGAGGTGAGCTCCAGCAGGAGACAGGCAGGACAGATCAGGGAGGGTGTGGAGCTGCAGGAGAGCGGCGCCAGGTAAAGGTGATTAGTACACCAAATTTTAAAAACACCAGGCATCACGCTGGACCTGGGAAGGCAAAGAGACAGAGACACACATCGCGAGCCTGCGAACTTTGGAGGAAATTATGTGTCTACATCTTTGTATATAACCATCATCGGTCTTTGTGATACAGCGAGTAGTGTCACAGAAGGATACCCCGCCTCGTCCTGATATGCCCCCTCACCATCTGCTGTGGAAACCTGCGAGGACCAACACAGCCACTATCATCAACAAGGCCCAGCAGAGGTTGAGCTCAACCTGCCTGAGGGGCTGCTGCCATCGGTCAGTCTGTTCTCTGTTCATCCATCACTGTTTGGTTTGTATCGAGAATAGACTCCAACAACGGACGGTAAGGACTGCAGAGAAAAGTATCACTGCCAGGCTGCTTCATTCAGGATTTATACCAGTCCAGAGCCAGGAAAAACGTCTCTGCAGACCGTCACACCATGGACACAACTGTTTTAATTATATATAATATATATATATATATATATATACTTATATTATTATATATATTGCAATATTATTCCTTCAGATCGATTCGTACATCCAAGATCATTATTAATTAAAATTTAAATCCAATTTCGGGACTTTAACCCCACTAGTCGCGTCATTTGAATTGAAACAGGCGTGCACGTGTTTAAAGAACACTACGGCGTCTAACACATGCGAGGTACGTTCTCTTAAAATAACTGAGGCGATTGCGGGTTACATTTGCAAAGATATCGCCCGTATTCCGTGTTGAATGTAAAATTATGATGAGTCATATGATCTTCAGCTTGAGAATCGGAATCGAATCGTCGTTGGAATTTGAATCGATATCCAAATCCTAATATATATATATATATAAGTATATATAAGTACATAAACGTTATGATTCTGATATTTAACTCAAGAGCCATCAGGGTTATCATCCTCGGTGAGCATGAAGTCCGTCCAATAGTGTGCTGAGATATTTCTCTTCAGAATAAAACATAAAACAATGTGTGGAGAGTTTTACCGTGGACTGCAGTAATGACTGAATAAGTGACATTTCCTTTTTTTCTTATATCAGCCGTGTGGAAACTGCGGTAAGTGACTCGGGCGTGGTTCGCTTCATAGCGGCAGTCAGACGCCTGCTGCTGTCGCTGTTAACGAGGGTGATTATGGCACTGGCCTCGTTTAAAACGTACGCGATGTAACGTCACTGTTCCACGGTGCGCCGTCGCTTCTCGCCTTATCCTTCGATTTCTCTCCACCAGCACCGCCTGCACCTGCAGCACATGCAAACACACAAATGATGTCACGACGTATTTTATACATGTGCAGAAATACCTCGAACGCTGTGTCAGCATGAATACATAATCCTTGAGGCCATCTAAAACCAACACCACCCACACATTCATGCAGAGAGACAAAGCAAAAGAAACATAAAGCACGAGGAAGGAGAAAAGTTGGGGGTAAGGAGAGCGGAGGAGGAGGAGGAATAAAGGGTGAGAGAAACAAGAAGGAGAAGAGAGAGAAAACCAAAAAGTGCATTCTGTGCTCCATCTTTCTCCATCAGATCAGTGTGTTAAACACTGCAAACTACCAACGAACAGCAGCCGAGATCAGCACTGAAGGAAGAAGAGGAGTCGGTGTCTGATAACTTTGGTGATAATTAAAGTAGATAATCATGAAATTTAAACAGACATCCCTCTCACCCCTCCACCCCTCTTCTCTTTTCAGTCCACGTCTCTCTCTCCACCCTCCGCTCTCCCTGGTTCTTTGCCATCCGTCTGCCTCTGCGCCCGAGGTGCCGCTTGCTATTTGGATGATTTAGTCCGAGAGGGAGAGAGGGATTTCATTAGCTGTTTACCTGAGGGCCTCTGGTACCTGTGGTGCTATAAGGCTGCTTTATTAAAAAAAAAAAAAAGACGTTCGGCTGTGGAGGAGCGCAGTGGCTCAGCGGGTTAAGGTTCACCCCGTGCATCTGGCCACGGGTTCGAGTCCTCGGAGCGGCTGTTGGCTTTATTTATATTCCGGGATGTGACGGTGATGAACACAGGGGCTCAGCGGGTTAGGGTGCAACATGTGCTGTGGGTTCGAGTCCTCTGAGCGCGGTGTGTATACCTGTGGGATTATGGTATCTGTGGTGCCGTAACGCTGTTTTATTAAAAGTCTACACCGGTACACTTCAGGTTACGGAGCACGCTGCGTTCAGGTTGTGAGTTTGAATCCTTCTCAGATCGAAAACACACAACCTGTGTGTGAAAAGAAATATTTCATTAAGTGTTTACCTGAGGGCCCGCGCTGCCTGTGGCACGTCGAGCCTTTTTTATGAGTTCTGTTCCAGGTTATTAAAGAAAAGATCCAGTTTATTACAACATAAGTCTTATTTTCAGGATTTCAGTCATCAGTTCTACTGGCTGCGATAGTCAGGAGCTGAGAAAGTGTCGATATCACCCAAACAAAGTCTAAAGACGCATGAACCAGCCGCTGTGTTAATCCTGAATAACCGTGCAATGTTTCAGTTCATCACGACTTTCTGCACACAGCGTCACTCTTAGACTTCAGCGGTTACTGTGTCATTATAAAGTACAAGTTATTTTGACGTGTCGGTGATTTTAAGTCCATTTCATTAAAAGAAAAACACACATTGTGAGAGAGAGAGAGGAGGAAGGAGCCGTGCTACCAGTGGACTTGTTTTATTCGCTCTGCTCGGGCTTATTAAGAAACTGCATGGTGTAGTATTTCTCTCTCGCCGGTCATGTCCAAAGTTGAAGTTAATATGATGAATGCGACGCGTTTTATCAGGAATCTACAGCAGCAAAAACAAATCAGGAATCAGTTTTTCTGGGCAGAATTAATCAAACGTAGATCAGCGGCGGAGAGTTCTCCCTCTTGGCAGCGTTTCATAATGAAGCGGCAGTGTTTGTTCGGCTGTCAACCTGTGGGTAAGTGGCAGAATTAATCAAGCTTATCTTTGTAGCGTCGGCTTTAATCAACATTGCTTGGCATGTTGCGTGCCCTTTGACATCATTTGTATGCAGCAGTCAGCTCTCTGCTCTCCACGAGACAGCTGTGGATATAATAGGTCACACACACAAGAGCACTCGCACCGCCTGCACCTGCAGCTCATGCAAACACACAAATGAGTGTACACGTACGTATTTTATACATGTGCATAAATACCTCGAACACATGTGTCGAGCATGAATACATAAATCCTTGAGGCCATCTAAACACACCCACACACTTCATGCAGAGAGACAAAGCAAAAGAAACATAAAGCACGAGGAAGGAGAAAAGTTGAGGAGAGCCAGAGGAGGAGGAGGAGGAGGA